>NC_140449.1:15651207-15686207 GCF_963576455.1 Neolamprologus multifasciatus | reverse complement strand
CTGTGACAACCACTCAAGGGAGCAGCCAGAAGAAGCAGAAAAAGTAGAACTTCATCTATAACTGAGAAAGATTCAAATGACTGCCAATTTGAACTTTTTGGGACCGGCTACCCCAGCAGATTCATCACAGGAGCTACGCTGCTAAAAGAAGTCTCATGACAGAATCTGCCCATAACTGGCAAATGTTGTTGGGAAAATGTATATTTGTATTGTCAGAAAGAAATTATACTAATTTGGCCTCACAATGTTTAATAGTTTGTGGGGATAGGTTAATTGGAAAATCCAAATTGCCACTAGGTGTGAATGTGCGAGTGAATGTGAGCGCGAATGGTTGTCTGTCCCTGTGTGTTGGCCCTGCGACAGACTGGCGACCTGTCCAGGGTGTACCCCGCCTCTCGCCCTATGACAGCTGGGATAGGCTCCAGCGCCCCCCGCGACCCTGAAAAGGATAAGCGGAAGCGAATGGATGGATGGATGGATGTTTAATAGTGCACAGCACAGTTTGCCAGTGACTGTAAAGGTAAAGACCAGGGCTTTTGGAATAATGTTCACTGGACAGACAAATCAAAAGTAGTTGTTTGGCCGCATCAAAAGTTGACATGTTTAGATCAGACCAAAGGTGGTTTTTGAGAAGAAGAAACTCATATGAACTGTGTGGAAATGTCATGCTTTGGTGTGGTTTTCTTGCACAACTTGGGGTCAGTGATTTGGCCATGTATTCAGCATCATATCAAAGAGCTGAAAGATAATATATGGTTATTTGTGAAAGGTGAACTGGAAGTGGACCTCTCAGCAGAATTATCCTAAACAAGCAATTCCACCAAGACATTGTTAGAAATGAAAAAACAATTTTTATTGAAAAAAACCCCAGGAAAAATCCCATGGAAATGTTGTGGGATTTGAAACTGGCAGTACATGTAAGAAAGCACTCAAACATCTCGCAACTGAAGGAATTTTGCATGGAAGAAGGGTCAAAAAATTTTAGCAAGCCGTTGTCAAAGATTGGTGGGTAATTGAGCAAAACGCCTACAAGATTTTATTTTATTTTTCTGCTAAAAGGTCGACATACTAGCTTCTGAAGCGAAGGGTGGGCATACTCTTTTCACAGAAGAAAATTGCATCTTTTGATATTTTTCTTTTGATTATCTCCTTATCTGTGGGCACCATTTCAAAGTGGATCAAATGTTCGCTTGTCCAAATACGTCCAAAAAGCCTGCCGTTTCAGTGGGATGTAATTATTTTTTCAAATGACTGTATAATGAAAATTTAAACATTAAAGAATATCAGGGTCCTCTGGTCATGTTACAGCTGCATCGTGCGCTGAAGAAGAGGTTCATATTTGTCTTCTATAAGTATACACAACCGGTGTACAACCTCTTCAGTCCACATAGATCTGAGCATAGATGGTGGAGAAAATATTTTGGGGGATAATATTCTATTTAATTAGTATTCATACTGTAAAGTTACACCGTTATGTGGGCGGCTGGATTTGATGGCAGTAGTGTATATATATAAAATATGTAGTCTATGTTAAATCCAGTACTGTGTCATTTAAAAGCCTGGCACTATAATGCTGTCAGCTGTTTGGCTTCTAGTATACCGCTATTTTAGTGTTATAATGCTCTGAATTCAGACTATATGAAGGCATGTCCTCATATACTCTGAATTCAGTGAATTTGTACTCAACCATATCATCCCTGAAGATGAATAGATACTGACCTGAGCTGAAAAACTGCCATAAGAGCATCAGTGGGTGATTGCTAGCTATATAAATATAGCTATATAAAAAGATCATCTTAGAGAGGCAGCGTTTCTCAGAGGTAAAGATGGGAAGAGGTTCTTCAGTCTGCAAAACAAATGTGTCTAGAAATTGTGAAACAGCTTCAAAATAATGTTACTCAATGTAAAATTGCTAAGACTTTGAATATCTCATTATTTACAGTATATATTATTAACAATAAAATCAGAGAATCATACCACACCATCTGCAAGGGACAAGGCAACCTTGAGCAGTTTTATTTTACACAGTTTAATCATTTTACTTCCTAAAGTGATCTAAAATCCCAGAGAATGTATGTAAAAATTATTTTTTAACATTTCTTTCTTTTTTAATTGTGTTGAATTTGATTTACATTCATGTATTTGTCCTATGCTGCCCTTGCACATACTTAAACACATGTCTATACTTGAAGTTAAACAGTAAAGCAAAGTGATCAAGAAAATTTGTCATGATGAATTAAAATTTCGTATTTTATTAATGTTTAATAAAAATACAACCCCATTTCTGAAAATCAGTAATGAATGTCTGTGTTGTTCTGGTCCTCAGGCAACACTACATTTAAAAACAGGCATGACTGACATGAAAAAACCCTGCATGAGCTCACGAATACTTCCAGAAATAACTGTCTATGAACAGAGTTTGTTGTGCCATCCACAAGTGCAGGTTAAAGCTTTATCATGCTGAGAAGAAGTCATACTTGAACATAATCCAGAAACACCGCTGTCGTCTCTGGACCAAAGCTCATTTAAAATGAAATAAAAACGGTTCTGTCAGACAAATCGAAGTATGGAATTCTTTTTGGAAATCATAGATGCCACATCCTCAGGACTTAAGAGGAATTGGACCATCTGGCTTGTTGTCAGTTCTCAGTTGAAAAGCCAGCATCTCTGGTGGCATGGGGGTACTTTATTGCCTATGGAAAAGGCAGCTTGCACATCTGGAAAGGGAGCATCCGCACTGAAATATATATACAGATTTTAAGTGACATAGAGTCCCATACAAACATCTTTTTATGGAATGCCGCATATATTTCAACCAGAAATGCTCAACTAAATCATGCATCTATTGTATGGCTTCATATTAGAAGAGTCCGGGTACTGAATTGGCCTGTCTGCAGTCCAGATCTTTCATCAGTTGAACACATTTGATGCACAATGAAATGATAAATATGACAAAGGAGACCCAGGACTGTTGAACAACGAGAATGGGACACATTCGTCTCCCAAAGGTCCAGCAAAAACAAGACTGTATTATTCTGTAAAAATATACATTAGCGTATTGTTAATTGTCTTTAATTGTGGTATTCAACTACATTCACATTACTTTATATGAAAAAAAGTTTTTTTTTAACAGAAAGACTTGGAAGAATCTCTCTAACAATACTATACTTGTAGTTCTCTACTGTTATATGTTAGCTTTACTGACAACGCTCTGCATACTGGGTCATGTGTCCAGAGGCAGATTTTAAATTTGTGTTTTACATGCGGTAAAACACAATTCCTAATCAGAGTCTATTAAGGTAAAGCAACTGTAATTATTATTTGTTTCATAGCAGTGCTACACTGGAGAGAGTCGTGCAAGAAAATTAAAATTGGTTTGGAACCAAATGATCTCCTATTAATCCTAATACTTGAGATATATTTATACTTGTGTGGGATGTTTCATTACAGTCACTTCCAGAAAAGGCTAGTGTGATATCAATTAATTTGGCAGTTCAAGAAATTATCAAACAAACTGATAGCGAGAAGATAGTAAAGAGCACTGAGAGAGAGGGTTGTGCATGGGTGAAAACGAGTGGCAGTCGGTGTAACATTAAATGTAGGGAAGGAAAGGTGCAGGCCTTGATGGGCTGATGGCTCTTCTGCAGACAGCGAGCCAAGCTGTTCTGCAGCAATGAGATGCTAATAATATGCTAATGATATGGTAATCTGCCAGTAGAATTCCACCTCAGCGGAGAAAAGGGAGATCTGGGAGGCCTTGCGCCATTGGTTGGGAACCAGGGACGTCCTGAAGTCAGAGTTCAGGACAAGGAAAGAAAGACTACATGCACACGTTTATACATGATATTTGTGTGTGCTTGCAGGTCCCCACAGGAAAGAGTCTGAAACTGACAAGCAGCCCGAAGACAATAAGAGTGACCAGTCCCTCACCTTCAATGACCCTCTCTGGCCCATGCAGTGGGAACTGGTGGGTGTATTTATGTGTAAGTGTATGTGTAGTAGTGTGTATTTGTATGTGTTCATTGGTCTTATCTGGAAGCCCCACCCCAACTTTTCTCATCTTCATGTTGAAGGATGTTCCTCTGACAGGCATAAGTCAGGCAGGCTTTCATGTGTGACTAGAGAGTGAGACGGACGATAGAGAGATGGGGGGGATTGTGGAGGAGGAAAGAGCGAGCGAGAGAGGAGGTGAAGGGGGTTGTCCATGTTGAACTGAGACAGATGTCAGGGATTGATGAGGCTCGGAGCAACACTGACACACAACTGGGCTGCAACAACAAGACATGCTCATCCATTCTGCAGAGTCTTGTTCATCCTGTTTGGACGATACTTGTACACTATGTTTGAGAAGACCAAAAGGAGCAAAGTGACAGGATGCTTGGGTATAAAAAGGCATATTTTTTAATAAAATATCTTATTTTTTAATAACGTACAAATTATTTAATAGCTGCATCTACAGCCTTTTATTATAAAATATTTCAAGTAGTCAAAATTCACAGATTAGCATCTAAATCAGAATTTCAAGTTAATTTTAGAGTTTGCATGATGTCATCCTCTTCCTCCTTATCTCAAGCCTCGTTTCCGAAACTGTATTTTAGCCTCTAACATATCGAAATGTACATAAATATACTTATTTATTCCCAATATTGTTGCAGTTAGTTATTGTCAGCTACATTAGATGACCTTCCTGTCTCTGTACACCTGACAAGAGCCGGCTAAACAACAACAGCTGTTTATAAGCTCACATTACACCAGCTAATGTTAGGGTTCAAGAGAATCCCACATTCCTGCTGATTTGATTACATTCTTACATAGTATGAGAGCTAATTTTCTAAGTGTCAGAGTCCAACAATATTTCTTGTGTTAACAGCAGGCTAAGAGGCTAAGAGTAGCTAACAGTGCGAAAAACAGTAGCGCTTACCGACTGCTCAGCATATGTTCAATAACGCACCTCACTATGGCTGTCATCATTTAGAAGTGAGCTTCTCTGACTCAGTGAGCCGTATATTAGAGTTCGTTCACAAAGTTTTACAGCCCCTTACAAAGTAAATCAGAGGTGGGGAACTCCAGGCCTCAAGGGCCAGTGTCCTGCAGGTTTTAGATCTCACCCTGGCTCAACATACCTGAATCAAATGATTAGTTCATTACCAGGCTTCTGGAGAACTTCAAGACATGTTGAGGAGGTCATTTAGCCATTTAAATCAGCTGTGTTGGATCAAGGACACGTCTAAAACCTGCATTACACCGGCCCTCGAGGCCTGGAGTTCCCCCACTCCTGGAGTAAATAAAGGTGGAGGTTTCTCACCCAGCATTGACAGCTGAGGTAAACAGTGGACTGGCAGCCTTTAACACATGGGGAAAAAGTCCAGAGCGAATCTGGTTCAAACATAGCAGAAACACGCAGGCTGGCCATGGTTGTTATGGGGTACAGTCTAAATTTCATATTTTTGATCTTTCTGACCTGACTAAAACATGTTTTTCCTACAGCAGCCACAGTAGCTAGGCTTATGCACTTGAATTGGGAGGGGTGAGAAAGCAGACCTCAGTTAATTGATATCTGCAGTCTACTGACATCTAGCATTGAAAATTTTAGACACTGTAACTTTAAGACACGAAGTTCTGGAACTGTCTTTAGAAATGTTTGTTGAATGAATCTTTTCTGAGGGGAAAAAACCAACACTGGTCATTATATTGTCACAGTTATGTCTATGATTCTTCGTAAGCTGTATGCGCTTAACAGCCTTGAGTGCCTCTCCTGACACATTCGGTTGATACCAAAAAGTATATTAAACAGTAAACTCAGTAAACAGCTGAATAGGAAGGCTGCTTATTGAGAAACCCTGTCCCTGTTTTTTTTTTCCTTTAGATTATGTTTGCATTTACACAACTGGTTACATTATGTAACTTATGCTTTATAAATTCCTTGATAGGTCTTAATAATTCTTTTACTCTTACCAAAGTGTAGTCAACAATTCAACAGCCTGTATTAGTGTCTGGTTTATTACTAATACAGGGCAACCAGGGCTCGTCCAATCGTCAGGGCAGACGTTCTTGACTGATATACGAGGGCGTAATCTGGCAGCACGAGGAGGAGGAGGGGCGGGGTCAGAGATTCACCAGAGCAACCGGCAACAGAATGATTGACACCTCAGCTCTCAGGGCAAGACGAAGGGGTGAAAGTCAGGATGGGGGTGGAGGGAGGTGGAGACAGAAACAGGGGGCATATGAAGCACTAGGGAGGGAAAAAAAAATCTGACGGTTTCTTTTCTTATAAGCACGATTTTGTTGCAAATAGTCACCTCTCTCGATTTAAGAAGGTTATTGACAAGATTGTTTATGCAGCGCAGTATGATTCATGTGCTGGAGCATGCAGTGTGACACTAAGCGGATTAACGTTAACTTTATGGAATGATTGCATGAACTGAGAAATAGAACATAATTATCAATCACTCATTAATCAAGAAAAATGAAAGGCGTCTTTAACGTTGAGGACATTGCTCTCTCTGTCTGGCCCTCCCTCTGTCTCCTGCTCACTAGCCCTGCTCTCCTGCTTTCGTTCTGTTGTGTTTAATCAGCCTCTGGTGGACGTAGATATTGATTGAGGGTCAGTAATCTGCTCAGGGTTGGTAGCCTGCCAGGACCAGACAAATATATGTTTGTGCGTGTGTGTGTGTGTGTGTGTGTGTGTGCTAGTCTGGCATGTATGTTCGCTAAAAGCCGTACCTGATGGGCTATACCCTCCTGTACACACACAAGGCAAGTGGAGCCTATTGTACCCTTTTTGTTAGACTGAGTCAAGCCCCTCCTGAGGAGCTCATTCAAAGCCTCTGAAATCCACGCAGCATCTTGAGCGTGCCTACTGTGTGTTTATATGAGAGAGAGTGTGTGTGTGTGTTTTCGCTGAAGGGCAGCTGAGATAAAGGCAGGGAACCCAGAGATTGTTATGTTATCACTCTGTTTACATGTGTGTCTTCTGCATAGAAAAAGTGCCACTGTTGTTTTCTCTTGTTGCATGAACTTTCCAAAACTCCAAAGATATACGTCTTTGATCATGTGTGCATTTGTGCTTGTGTGTGCCAGAATGTTCATTTACTAGAGAAACACATAATTGGTATATTTCAGTGCTTCGGAGAATGATCATGATTCTGCACGTGTGTGTGTGTATGTTGTTGGTGATCACTCTACGACTGCGTGGGGTGAATCAGTGTTCAAAATGCCTCTCTGTGGGCTTATATCCAAGTTCACAAAGGTGTGTGTTTGTGTGTGTGTGTATATTTTGGTGTACCTTTGGTTGTGTGTGCGTTTTCCCCTGGGCCGGTCTTCGTGCTCTGGTGGACGTTAGCCTGCTAGCTGCCTCCATTCATCAGCTTTATTCACACAACAACAACAAAGCATTGCTGCTCCCCAGATGCAGCCCTCAAAACACACACATACAAAAGCACACACACACACAAACACACAGACACACACAAACAAGTCCTGCCTACCACAACTACCACCACCCACCGCCACCACCTCGTAACCATTTTTTCCATTGTGTGTTCTTCTCCTCCTCGTTTTCTCCCTCTCTCTCTTCATCATGATAACAACAACCGAGTTGAAGCCTCTTGAAAAACTCACTTTGAATATCAGATTGGCTTTGTGTGTGTGGGCAGGGGATGTTTGGGAAGCTGCTGACATTTTTGGTGAGACAGCTTGCGCGCTACCTTTTGGCACTACCTTTATGGTTTGCTCCTGTGAGAATGTGTTTGCATGAAGATGCAAGACTGAAGCTTCACTTAAAGCTATCAAGGGAATGTGTCTGTGTAGTGTGTGGGGCCATTAGGACTCATGGGAGCTGCCAAGATGGTTCTCGTGCCTCACGTTGGTTGGATTTCTGCACAGCAGTGTGTGGATTTGTGTGTGTGTGTGCGTGTGGGTGGATTGTGTGGTTTGAAGTAAAAGGATGAAAGACCTGTCTATGTGACTCGTCCATGAACTCCCCGGGCTTCTTATGGGCACTTTGAACGTACATATGGTTTCTGAAAGTATCACTGGATGTGCACATGTTTCCTCATAAGTTAACATAACCCAGTGACTGAAGTAAACATTTCCATTAATGCACATGTAACACAAATTCAGAGGGTAATATATTCATATACAGTACAGTAATAATAATAATGCACAGTGAAGTTCTGACCATTCATCCATCCAGTAGGACCAGTGTTTCCCAACCTTTTGGAGCCACGGCACATATTTCACATTAGAAAAATCACATGGCACACCACCAAACAAAAAAGTCACAAAAAGCATATTGATAATTTTTCCCCGCACATCAGGTATAGTAGAATTGGCTCGGTTTGTCCCCATTATACCTTTTGTGCTTTCTTCTGACCACTTCTCATGCTAGGGCCTTCATCTGGGTTGGAATTTTCTCCAGGACCCAGGTCAGATTGACTACTTTTTCTTATCAAATATTTATCTGTTGCTATTACGTGCTGCATTGTCTCGCAGCATGACTATTATGTAATTTCTTCTTCGTCTTCTTCTGTTTTTATGGCAGTTGGCAACCCATTTAATCAGAGCAGGTAGTTGTACTGCCCTCTAGTGGAAGAGAATGTAATTGTTCTGCACGTTACTCACGCCGATCGCTTAGGGTACTAACCAGGTGGAACCAGATCATCGTGTTAAGAGCCTATTGCACACTGACTGTTTTTTCCAGTGAACAAAAGCAGAAAGCAGTTGATATCTGATTTATGCCGTTGTTACAGTATATTTACTGTGTCCGCTAGTAAATATACTGACCAAGGCTCTGTGAGGATATCAGCGTGCCACCAAGTAGACTTGGAAAAAAGTAGAAAAAAGGAAATTATACTTTTTTGTGATGCTAACATTTTAATCATATTGTGTATATATGTGTCTGTGTGTGTATAGTTTGCACAGGGTGAGTACACTGATGCGACTGACCTGAATTTGATGCCGGTTTGGAGGAACAACGTTACTGGACATGGAGTCGTGGTCAGCATCATTGATGATGGTGAGTCTAACTTTACTGCAACAAACATGTTCACACACGTTATAAATAAAATACATAAAATCTGCATTTGCTGGCAGTCAACATCTAAAAACTAAGGCACATTTTTTTTTTGCAGTATTTACCCTCTTAACGCTTTTAACAGTTGAATATGCATTGCCTTTGCTTTACACAATTAGACCAGAAACAAACTTACATTTTTGAAAAAATATATTTCAATTAGAAACTTGCATAATGCAACAATTCTGTGCAATACTTCGACAAGATGTGTGCAGTGTGCACTAAAAAAAACAAAAACAAAAGATGTTAAATCGGCAAAGGCTTGTCAGGTTTGGTGTGACAAAGCTCAGCTCTGGCCCTGAGCGGAGAGGGTGAATGATTTATGTTAGTGCCCTCCTCCCCCAAGCCGCTACCACCGCTACCACCGCCCTACCACCGTCATCTTCGTCTCAGTCATGCCACAATGAGAATTCATTTCTCTCTGATTGCTTGGATATCTGGCAACAAGGGAAATGAGAGAGCGGCATCTTATGGGCTCATTCATCAAGAACTAATTGAAGCCTCACTAGTCTCAAGTGCTGATAGAGCTGGAGTAGTTGTGTGTGCTGTTTTGTATGTGTGTGTTGAAGTCTTCACCTTTTTTTTCTTCTTATTTTTTGCATTCAAGTGCCTCTGACTCTGCCCTCTGTGTGTGAAAGTGACTGGGTTTTAAGAAACAACATATCTGTGTGTGTTGATTCGCTGGTATGCATGCATGCATGCAGGAGTGTCAGTTTTTGACTTCAGTGTCTGGTTTTGGGAAAAAAAGCTTGTGTTGTGGTTAGCCTCTTTGGACAGAAGGCCTTCTCTCTCTTCTGCATCCTTCTGCATACAGACTGTGTCTGTGTGTGTATATTTGGGTATGGGTGGCACGAGGTGGAGGGTGGCTACAGAATGAGCAACAAAGCGAGAGAGAAGGAGAAAGAAATTAAATAGAGGAAGGATATAGAGGGAAATGTCAGGAGAAAGCAAGAGCAAAAAGGATTCAGAGTGTGTGTGTGTGTGTGTGTGTGTGTGAGACAGAGAGTATTAGACCTGCACCACTGAATCTCCTCTCCTCTGAGGCTATTGTACTCTGCTCCACCTCTCTGTATTGATTCCACTGGGCAAGAGCCCGGCTCCTTTTCCTTTCTCCCTCCCCCTCTCTCTCTCTCTTCCTTCTTTCTTTTTTCCTCTTTTCCTCTTCCCTTTCCCCTCTTTGTTAACTAGGAGGTGACTTTTTCCTTTGGCCACCTTCTTTTCTTCATCTTCTACTCCTCCTTTTCCTCGTCTCTCTTTCTTTTCCTCCCTTTTGGACATTTTGCCTCTCACAGCTAAAGGATCATGTACACGTTCACCTTTAGCCACCTTTCAATCGATGTCATTGATTTTAATATCACAATGAAATACATTATTTTCTTTGAGTGAAAGCACCCTACCACCCCCTCCTCCACTGTGCTCCTCCTCCATAGCCATCCTTCAGTTCAGTCCTTCTGTTTTAGATGTAATTGGCAATCTGAGACTTGTTTTCTAAAACTGTTGAATCACATTCATAGTGCCACCTTCATTCATATGCTTCCCTTTGTTTGCATGGACGATACCCTTCACTGTTCTCTCTGCATGGCAGCATTAGTTATAGTTTCATCAACTTGCTTTTATAGCTTCATGGACAGTGGGTGATCGTTGAAAAGCTATAAAATAATAAAGACCCTTATTTCTCAACTTCGTGTATGCACACCTTTGAGTGAATCTGTGAAGATGCAAACTGACCTACAAGGTTGTGACTGTATTGTACAATGCAGGATTGTGAAACTATGTAACATTTACCTATTATTAATTTCAAAGTACTTAACTGATGCTGAGAAGAGAGGTTGTGTTCATCAGCTAATGCTTACACTGCCTCACATGGTTAGCAAGAAGCATCCGTTATTCATGGTGGTATTAGTTAAACAGCCTTGAATTAAATACTACTTACAGATGAGGAGAGAACTATTAGCTCCCGCTATGAAACTTTCCCAAGTGCTGTTAGACAGAGCAAGGAATTCTTTACACACTTTTCCAAACATCCTAGGTTTATTTTTCTTTGAAAACCCTTCTTTGGCGAATCCCTCCAGATTTGATGGTCTTCTGTCATAAACTTTGATCTTCAATTCAACGAACAGATTTTTATTGGGATTCAAGTCAGGGGTTTGAGGAGGTCAGTCAATAATTTTCACTTTGGTCCTCTGGAGGTAGTTCTTTACCAGAAGTGACATATGTTAGTCTTCAAACATTTGTCATGTTGGAAGACAAAGCGACCATCCAGACTCAGTTTTGTTGCTGCCTGCATGAGGTTTTCTTTTCAAATCTTCATGTATCCTTGTTGGTGGTTCCTTCCACCCTGATGAGATTCCCAGTTCCAGGAGCATCCCTACAGCATAATACACCCACCACCGTGTTTCACTGTGAACAATGTTCTTTGAGTTGTGTGTCTCTTCCTTCTTCCTCCAAATAAAAGCAACATGTCTGGTCTGTGTCCAAAGAGCACTAGTTTTGTCTCATCCGACCAAAGGACGCACTTCCAGTAAGCATAATCCTTCTCCAGGTTGCCCTTAGCGTACTTCAGTCTTGGCTGTTGTTCTGGGGTCTTTAGACACATCTCTCACTAGTTTGCTTTACAGAGTCTTTGAAGTCTTTTGCTTCTGTACTGTGTGGCTTTTTCTGAATTTCTTGATGATACATTTCACTCCAGTTCTTGAAACTTGGAAATGCTATGATAACTTTGTATATCCATCTCCTACTTTGTGAGCATCAACAATTCTTTTCCTCTAAACGAATGTCTTCTGTTTTTGGCATTTTTATTTTGTGTATAAATTGGAAGATATCCCTAAGTTTTAACTTGATTTCACAAGCTTTGAGTATAACAGAGTAAAATAACATCATTGCACAGCAGTGGTTTGTGTCAGAGCTTAATAAAAAGGTCCGTTTCTTGAGGGGCTAATAACACTGACTGTGGTAGTTGTTTTTTTTTTTAACTGAAATAATTCTGTTCTTTCGTGCAAATAGAAAGAATTCATGCTTTCTAAAGAAAACTAATATTTTTAGAAATGCTATGTTGAAAATCCCTTGCTCTATTAGAAAAGCACTGGGAAAATTTTGTTGGAAAACTGTGCCACATGTTTAACACCAATCCCAGTTACTTTAGGTACAGTGGTGCTGGATACCATGCAGTAGTGATATGCCAATCAAAAGGTAGTCAAATTCTAAATCCTACTATGACTTAATGCTTATTTGACTCTAAATGAGACCACCATTCACAGCATGAATATGATGCTTTATTGAAGAAGACTTGAAAATAGCAATCGATATCATAAACTCATTAGAAAAATATTTCCCAACCTAATAAATCATATGAAAAGAAGAGTCATTTTCTCATCAACATTTAATGTAGTTATTTTTGTCCCCAAACAAGTTCTGAAGAGACTGGATAAAACAGTTTGTTGTCTCTGGTTTTAATACAAAAAAAACAAAACTGTTTTGAAAGTTTTGATATTATACAATGGATCTAAAAAAAAAAACAACTACCATACTGTGAGCAGTTTAACATCAGCATGAGACAACTTTTCATTCTACAGAGATCAACATTTTAGACCCGTTGTTTGCCATGTTGTTCATGTTTATCACTTCCTTACTACGTGTGTCTACAACAGTACTCTACATTAAAGCTACTGGAAACTTCAGATGGATGAGTTGACCATATGTACATAAACATACAGGTTGTACATACACAACAGTGTAAAATAGGTGGGATATTTTTCCTTTTTTATAGACTAAAGGTGTAACTATACATCTCTGGTAAACACTAGCTATCTGGTTTGTATGGACATGTCCTCAAAGTTCACATAAACAGGGCTCTATAGTTTGAGAAATGAGGCTCTTGGACACTTTTATAGCAGGAATAAAAGACAGCTGTCACACAGTGTGCACTTCAACATAAGCAGGGCTCATTAGCCTGTCATCAACGCATTATGACCAGTGAGTGGGATAAGGATGAAGATTCATCAGAGAAATTACATCCACCCCCCACCCACCTTGTCCCTCCACTCTACTACAATGTCCCTGTCACCCAGCTATCAACGCTGGCCTCTGTCCCCCGTGGCCAAGGAGTCCAAAAGCAGAGTCCTATCGATCGGTGCTTACGCCATTGTCATTACATGTCATTGGTATACAAGGAGACACAGGACACAAGTTAGACTAGGAGATGGAGATAGAGCAATGAATGAATGAATGGGGGAAGAAAGAAAATAACGAGAATTTAGAAAAAGAAGACTGAATATAGGACTGTTTCTTGCCACATTGATGCATGAAGAGCATAGAAAGAAAAGAAAACCCTTTGAGTATACTTTCTTCTTCTGTAAACATTAATTTGAGCATAACTGCACTCTGGAGCGGATGGAGACATTGTGCGATTTCTTCTTTTTTTTTCATGTTTTCAGAAGAAACTGCTGTAAGATAAAGATAGAAATTTATAGTTCCACCACAAAAAATTGTACCCCGAGGAGTTAATGCATATAGATGCAGAGCTTTAATTATGTTGTCATTCTGTATGTATTTATCAGGTGATGTAGGAGGTGTGATAAAAGATTTTATGGCTGATTATGAAGGCTTATGTAGCCATTCTAAGAGGCAGGGCTGTGTTTTGTGTCTGATTGACATTGTAAAGTCACACAGTGTGAGTACTATTGAATTGCTGTCTGTTCATGTTATATATTACTCAAAGGTACAACAAGTACTTTTTGAGGTCACTTAAAGGACTGGATGTTAGTTTTTGACTATAGTAGTGGAAATGGACATCGCTGTTCCACATAATCAGTTTTTATTTATGTGGCTGGAGACTTCAAAAAAACTTTCACTAACTCTGGCTAACAGCAACTAACAGCAGGAAAAACAGCGGCTAACTGATAGAAAAGTTTGGGATATCCTCAACAATTAACACTCACTACAGATGAGTGGCGGCCACAGTAGTTTGGCCTACAGTGGCCAATGTAGCGAAGACCATGCGCTTGGATCGGGAAAGGTAACAAAGCAGAATTCAGTTGACTGCAATCTGCAATCTACTGACATACAGTAGGTCACTGAACTGTGCAATCGAATATGCTTTGAATTTTGTGTGCTGTAGACCATTTTTCATAATCTAAAATATAAATAGGGCTTTTGCCATAGTTTTGGTGGGCCTAAAAACCTTTCCTTAGACACCTTTATACATGTAAAAAGGAATATTCAGAACTATAAAAACTTAATAGTAAAAGTCAAAAACATCCAGTTAAATGCTATGAGCTAATATTGTTATCTTTAGTTACTTAGCTAATATAAAGCCACAAATGTTACAATAAATATGATCAAAGTTAACTATATCTCAGAGCGCTGCTGTCAGTATAAGCCTGTGCTGTACAGTATGTGTTATAGCAATAGGATAGTGTGTTACTAAAGTGCTATGTTAAGCTCTCCTCCTAACCACCATCACCCCACCAAGTCCACCACTGGGCCGTTCCTAGCTGCCAGACTTAACAGGTTCTGTTAAACAAATATTATACGAGTATTCTTTTACATAAGATTGATATTACTTGGTGATCAACAGGTCTGTATGTGGTAAATTCATCACATATCAAGTTTGTACTTATGCCATAGTTCTTAGTATTTGCATGTATTTGTTACAGTGTAAATTAACCTAACATATTTTCCCTATTCACTGTGTGCCAGCCATTACAGATGCACCCAGTGCCGTGTACAAGATAATAACGCTAATTATCTTTACACTAAGCAACAAAGTCCTCAAAGTATTTAAACAAAGCAGTTGCCAAGCAACACAGAACTACCTGTGCGAGCATATTTATTTTAAAATTAATATATATTAATATATATTAAGCTTTGAACAGCTGTGACTACGCTGTTGAAAGGTATAATTAACTGTCCTTTTACAGATTGTTTTTTTTTCTTTAGGGTAAACGTCTCCCTGATGAGCTGTTCTTCAGCCCATGTTTTCAACACAGAGGGCCAAAGATTGTGCTCTATAAACTTCAATTTTACAATTTGTGTCTCAGTGTCTTTGCATCACTGTCCATAAATACTTGTATGCTTGTGGTCATGCACTCATGCATTAAGGCACACTCCTGGCTTAACTCCAGAGAGTGTCATAAGCCTGTTTGTGCATGTGTGTCTGTAGGGCAGTTTGGTAGAAATGACACTGGCCGGCCATGTAAAAGTGTGTCTGACAGGGGGAGCGACAGAGTCAGCTCTTTTTTTCCTCCCCGCTCGCCCCCCACTGTTCAATCCATCCAGCTGCTGTCACCACAGGGGAGCAGACAATCTATCAAGGCATCGGGATGCATTCTCCTCACCTGCGCCGCGCCTTTAATGAACAGCCAACATGATCCCGGCTGACAAGCAGGAAATGGATGTAATAAAGATTGTTTCTGCATGCTCTTTGCATCCCTGATAAATCACCTCGCTGTGCAACAGATACGGGAGCCACATGGAAATTTGATTTCACACGGCAAGGGGGAGGAAGAAGAGAGCAGTGGGGGGGAAAAGAGAGCTGCTAGTGGCAGGGTCACTCTATTTTATTCCTCTTTTTCTCCAGTGGAGCAGCAGCGCAAGATGTGTGGGGGTTGAATGGAGGGGCAATTCTGTTTTCTTTTTTCTTTTTTTTCCCTTTAACCATGTTCTTATCCCACAAAAGCTCTGTTAAGCCCCAAACATGCCTCTATTTCTCTAAGTCCATAAACAATATCAGACAATGTGTAGACCTTTACAGAGGTCTCAGTCATCATAACTCGATGTAATGTTATTGTGTGCACTACAAAGGAAATAAGGAAGAAACCTGAAACTAAAACATTTTATTTGTAAGAAAATAAGAACACTAAGTAAAAAATTAAATAAACTACAGTTTTAGTACAATTCAGCTATTATAGTTGATGTATCAGGTGGTATTTCAGACGATAGATATGAGATGTGATTCCACTGATGAGTATGCATGTGATGATATAATAATTATGAGGGGTTAAAGTGGGATTTAGCAGGTGGGGGAAACCTTAGATGTAGGTGGCCATGCAGCTGGGACAAAGTTTTAAAATATCAGCTAAATTAACCCATGCTATGAGTTCAGTAGATGTGTTTTCTTTGACGACTTGGCTACTGGCTCTGAGGTTTACTAGTCAGAATTTGACAAGTGCTAAAGAACATCACCAGCTTAAGGTCAAATTCATGATACCTTTCTTTGTAATAATCTGAAACGATGGATGCCACAGTCTGCCGTGCACCAATTCAAATACAATGACAAGAGACTTTATTAGGTAAACCCTGTTAGTTGACCAAAATATCTAATCAGCCAATGACATGGCAGCAAGCAGTGCATTTAGGCCTGCAGACAAGGTAGAGACAAACTGCTGAAGTTCAAACTGAGAATCAGAATGAAGAATGAAGGTGATTTGAGTGACTTTTCGACATGGTTGTTGATGCCAGAGTTTTATTTCAGAAACTCGTGAAACTGCTGAGATTTTCCCACAAAACCATGTCTAGGGTTTACAGAGAATGATCCAAAAAGAGAAACTATCCCGTGAGCAGCAGTTCTCTGGGTGAAAATGCCTTGTTGAGTACTTAAGAGGAGAATAGCCAGACTGCTTTGAGCTGATAAGAAGGCAATAGTAACTCAAATAACCACTTGTTACATCCGTATTGCATGGAATAACATCTCTGAACAAACAGGATCTTGAACCTTGAAGCAAGTGAAGATCACACCAGGTAACACTCCTGTCCCCTCAGAATAGGAAACCGAGGCTACAGTTCACATAGCTCACTAAAACTGGACAATAAAAGATTGGAAAAACATTGCCTGGCATGATGTATCTCTATTTGTGCTTGAATGGTAAATGGTAATGGTAAATGGCCTGTATTTGTATAGCGCTTTTACTAGTCCCGCCTAGGGACCCCAAAGCGCTTTTACACGTCCAGTCATCCACCCATTCACTCTCACATTCACACACTGGTGGAGGCAGCTACAGTTGTAGCCACAGCTGCCCTGGGGCAGACTGACAGAAGCGAGGCTGCCATATCGCGCCATCGGCCCTTCTGGCCAACACCAGTAGGCGGTAGGTGAAGTGTCTTGCCCAAGGACACAACGACCGAGACTGTCCGAGCCGGGGCTCGAACTGGCAACCTTCCGATTACAAGGCGAACTCCCAACTCTTGAGCCACGATCGCCCGGTATGGTATTGTAAGAATATGGTGAACTTGAGAACCTGATGTTGGGGGGATATGTTCTTGACACACGTTTGGTCTGTTAGCACCACCTGAGCATTGTTTAAAAACTAGAGCCTACCTGAATTTCTGACTGTTTCTATTCCTTTGTGACCACAGTGTAACCACCTTCCAATGGCTGCTTTCAGCAGGATGAAGGGCCATATCAAAGAGCTCAAATCACGTTAAAGTTGATCTTTGAACATGGCAGTGAGTTCACTGTACTCAAACGGCCTCCACAGTCACCAGATCTCAGTCCAGTACAGCCTCTATAAGAAGTGCTAGAAACGGGAGATTCACATCTTGAGTGTGCAGACGGCAAATCTGTAGCAAGTGCGTGGCACTATTATGTGAGTGCAGACCACTCTCTGACAGGTACTTAGATCTGTAAGATTTAAGGAAGTTCTGAAGGGAAAAAAAGAGGTCCAAGATGTACCTAATAAAGTGTCAGGTAACTAATAAAGTGTCAACTTTCCAGGTAATCAAATGCCCCTTCCTGAGCAGTTCTTACTTTTCAAAATAACTGCTCATCTTCCTCACCTGTCCTGTCTTTCTTACATATTGAATGAGTGATTCTTGCACATTTGTTTTACCGCGCAAAATACAGTCAGAGTACCTTAAGCTAACAGTTAAAACTGAATGCAAATTTGTGATTTAATTGTTGAACTGTTTCAAACATTGCATTAGGAATTTTTAAAAACGTAGTTAATGTTCGTGCCATTCTCTCGCACTGCCTAGATGGTGAAGTAAGGGCACCAGAACCCATGTTATTCTCTGCGTGCATGAACACCACAGATGAGAAGGAAGAAATGAATAGAATAGCCTAGTCTGTTCTGTTAGCTGTGAACACATATAAAGCACACCGTGGCCAGCTGCCATATCCACAGTATATGACTACCAGTTGATATTGCTTCTATATAGTTTGAGAGCAGATTTAACTGGAGATGCGACCAGTTATATTAAATTAAACTCATCAGATATTTGATAAAATATAGATGATCAAAGGGAGCAAATACCAATCTGCAGAAGGGGTTCTAGCAAACATTCACTCACATGCCTTACTGTCCAAAAGTCAGCGTAGCAGCCTTCTAACAGAACAGCATTTGTATTGTAGAGTACAGGGAGTGTGAGAGAAATGAAGGGGGTGAAGAAAAGAAAATAATGATTAGAGCTGGGGAGAAATAATAGTGGGGGAGCAGGCGAAATACATGGGGAATGGAATATAGGAGAATAAAGGGAGAGTGAGATTGAGATAGGGAGAGGATGGAAAGGGGAAAGTGTGAGATAGGGAGTGGGGTGAGGGGATGTAGATATGGGGGGTGGGTGAGTAATTTATGATTTAATCTAATGCAGTCTGGACCTGCTGTAAGTCACACAGACCTCAGCTGGGAAAGCAAGGGAGGGAGCGATGAAGAAATTGAGAAAGAGACATTAACCTTTCCTTGAAGCGAGTGTGGAACTGTTTTATCCGGCCACCAGCAACTCTTGTAAACCTTTTCTCCTCTCCAGCTCCACCTTCTGCGCCCTCTGATTTTACCAACTGTTTCTTTAGACTGAGTTTCCAAAACAGGTTATGTAATCACGATCACCTTTGGTTCCACAAACTATGAATCAGAATATACACTTACAGTTGATTCTGTTATTTCACTAAGGTGATATGACATTCTAATGACTGAGACCAATAATCTGATGATGGGTGTTTCTTTTGCACAGGAAGTGATGCCTGCATGTCTTCTAATGTGGTTTAAAACTCCAGAGACTGTGATAGAAAAAGTAGAGAAACTCAAACTTCATCAGCGAAAATAAAGCCCAAGGAAAAAGCTGTCAGAAAGCCGCCTACACTGCTCGACTGATGAGTTATTACTGAGAAGCAGGAAAGTAAAGGCCAGAAAGATGCAGAGAAACTCTATTAGAAAATGGGAAATTTAAGGTTTACAGCACTTCACATCAGTATGTCCTCCACAAAGTCCTTCTGTAGCTTAGTATGACGTAACAAAAGTCGATGCAACACAGCCTTCTTTAGGAATCAGTTGTTGCTATAGGCAATGCCGCTGGCATTTTGGGCTGTTTTTTGTACTTCTTTAAAAAATGAAATAAGGTTTTGGTTTGATTTTCTGAGATCACAGATGTGTCACACAGTCACATAAGTTTTTGGGTTGTGAAATAACCTTGAGTTGATCTGATTGGCAGCAAATATCGGTGGATGACTTTAACTGGACTCACAAGGGAGTTTGAGTGAATTATCACAAATAATCAGCATCATCAATAACCAGCTGCTGCCGCTGGCATTGCTGCTGGCACTAGAGAAGAAAAAACATGATTTTGGTTGCAGTATCTTAGATCATGCACTGTAGTGTATATGTGGTGCAGTGTCCAAGCAAGTAAGGCAGCGATCAGTCTTGTTCACCCTAAGATTTTACCCCCCTATTCATGAACAAAACTCCCTGTTTTTAGAACAAATATTGGTCATAAGTTTGACGTAAGGTGAAACTTAAATTCAAATTGCACAAATTGCACATTTGTGCAATTTGAAATTCTAAACTGTTCCCACTGCACTATGCACCTGCAGCAGCTGACAAATAAAATTGTCTTAACCATAGACTGTATATAAAAGATGGATGCAGCCACTGTGATGTTACCCACTGGTTGTGCACCACGTTTTGAAGCCTCAATATTTACATTTTGGTCAACACCATATTACTTTTCAGGAGCCACAAGTGGCCTTATTTGAATAAGAGGTTCTGCACCACACAGCAGACCGTATTATTTGGATCACAACAGTTTATTTATTATTGTTGTTTATTTGTTTTTGTATAAAGCTGTAAACATGAGCCAGCCTCCAGTGGCAGTTTGAGGAATTGCAGATTTTGGCATTTCTGACCTTAGCTTTATTTTTCCATTCCACAGGATTCAGTTTAGTCTATCCACTAATTATCCCATCAATTCATTTGTATTGCTAGGGTCAGTTTTGCTCCATGGCTAGGCCTTCTAACTTTATATGAAAGGGTTTAGTTTGATTTGGAAATAGTGGATCACAGGGGTGTAAGTGTGTTACGAACCTATCTAAGTGAGGTTTTTTATGCCAAGCATGTTTTTTTTTTAAAGAAATCAACAAAAGTTATCATAAAACAAAGTATAAATCTAAGAATATTTCTATAAATGAGGGATGAGAGTTACATATGAAATGTTCTACCATTATCTAAGAAGTAACTTATGTCATCCTTCTCATTATCAAACAGCAAAATGTCTCCCTAATATTGCTGCGCTTACTCCATCATTCACTTTGATGGAGGAAAGAGAATCACCAGCAGCAGAGGGTTTGCAGTAGGCAGGGTGAGTTATTGAAAAGCAATCTCTAACATCAGAAATGTGGTATGCCTGTAGCTAACCTGACAACCCTGATAAATAATTATATATAATTAATTAACTATAATGACAAAGACTAAGCAGGATAAGAGTGTGTTGTATATACCCATCTTTTTATTCCTTCTTTATCTGTACTATATCACTGTCATGTTGCCAGTTGACCTTAGTCTGTGCCACATGACCCAAGGCAAGATGTAGTTTGCACCAATCAGGGAGCTAATGCATAGAGACAGAGGACCATTCACACACAGCCATACCCACCTGAAATTTTGACCTGCCTGGCAATCTAACCTACATGTGTCGGGATTGTGGGAATAAACTACACCACATAGAGAATATGCAGACAGAAAAAAATGTTCTTCTTACTGTAAACACTGCACTGTGTTGTATAAGTTAACAATTAGCTACTGAATTGTGCTACTGACTGGCAGATTTTAAGGATATAGTCAATAACAGTATTTAATCTGAAGTGTGATCATTTAACACCAAACAAAATTGGTTTGGAGATGTTGGAAATTAACACCACTAGAGGTTCACCACAGTTTTAAGTGTGTAGTGGTAGGTACATGCAAATGTTAGTGTTTATATAGGCAGGTTTACCTTTTTAAAACGTATTTTTCTCAAACCTTTAGTCATTTGAGTCGTAATGAGCCGTTAATGTAAGTGTAATGGGTTTTTACCTTTGCACATGGAATATAGACATAGAATATATAGAATCACACATAGAATCCATAGTGTGAAGCAGCGTGGCAGCTTGCTGTATCTTCCAATCGTTGCTCTTCAAACACTGAAAACCCCGCGGACTCAGCAAATGACATAACATGTTATCGAGCTGCACCAGCGCCTACTACTGGAGCGCAGCTTTCATGTCTGCATCAATAATCTCTCTCTAGAGAGAGAACCATTTGCCTGGATAAATATTGGTTTTTGCGTTGGCCCCTGTAATGGCACCATGTGCAGGCGGCGGGGCCCATAAGTGACTAAGTGACGTTGTCTGTCACGCCGTTGGCAGGCTGGCGTGGGAGTCGTTGGCACATCGTGGGGTCTCTCCAACGCTCATTTGAATTCGCTCGTCCCCAATCATGCCACTACACTCAGCGACTACACACTTCCACACTCCACTCACACAGTACTCCCACTACCTGTTTGGGCGCCGTCGCTCTCATTTGCATGAAATAAGATGGAAATGGAGCCCTTATTTATGCCAACAGAAATGGAGTGTGTTATTAAGGGCACTATTGTGCAAAAGAGACGGCGGCGGTAAGAATACATTACAGAGGCTATTTCTGGAGTGGCTCGAGTCACACAGAGGGTAATGCTTTACAGGTCCCTGATGACTTCTGCACTCTGTAAGGGATATGTGTGTGTGCTTATGTGCATTTTGCATGTGAATGTGCGCATGCTAGTTTATGTGCATGAACCTGTCTTTGATATTTTAGGGGTAATGTGTGCAGTTTTTTACAGTATGTACCCATATGTGTGTGTGTGTGGGGGGGGGGGGGGGGGGGGGGGGGCGTGAGTCGATGTATACTTGCCCACACCTGGTGAACTTGATTCTAGCAGATGATCATATATATTGCCCAATGGATGGCTTTCCTGTGATTGACAGTTCTCTGTTTCTCTGGCATCATTGTAAGTCTGTGTTGTGTAGGCTGGCCAGAGGGAGGTAGAGCTGTCAGTCAGGCATTGATACAGCACTTCGAAGTGTTCTGTGGGTCATTTCTGTTTTTAAAAGGGGCTAAAATGGGAGGAGGATAAAGGTCTACAGGGGGCTGTTGGCCATTATTTTGTTTCTTTTATTTCTTCAGTGAAATATAGACAGTTTGTGAAGTGCTGTGAAAGTTTATGAAGAAAAAGAAAACATCCTTGTTTTCAGCTGCAGTTTATGCTCTCTCAAGTCACTTAAAAAACTAATTTAACAATGCAATGCCTCACAGTTGGTACTCACTGGTACAGTATTGACATTAGTGATCTCTTAACATTACATCCAGTGTGTTAATTAGATAATTATTTCATATGCTTTATACATAATGTGGCCACCATGCATAACCAATGATATTTCAGTCATTTTCAGCTGTGCTTCGTTTTGATCAAACTAAGGGATATTTTTATTTTATTGGGTACTTGCTACTGAAATATACTGTATACACTTTGTATAGGTGTGCAGTGCAGGTACTTTACAGGTGAGCTCCTTTTTCATCGCTGACAGAAGTGACGCCCAGTCTGGTCTTTTACGTTATGAATTATTGGAGTTACTGTTGCCTTCCTGCCAGGTTGATGCAGTCTTCCCATTCTCCTCTGACCTCTGGAATCAGCTGACATCTTCTTTATTTGGGGCCATTCTTTGTAAATCCTGGACCTGACTGTGTGGAAAATCCCAGTAAATCAGCAGTTTCTGAAATGTTTAGGCCAGCCAACCTGACAATAATAACCACACCATATTCAAAGTCACTTAAATCACCTTTCTTCCCTATTCTGATGCTCAGTTTGAACATCTGCAGTTTGTCTTGACCATGTCTCCTTGCCTAAATTATAAAATGCATATGATAAACATGCCATGAAAGAAAAAAGAAAAAAAAAAATAATAAACAGTTTTAGGTGTTTGTTTAAGAATGTAAATAGACTTTGTTGTCCTGAACATTAAGGCTACGTCCACACATACATGGGTGTTTTTGAAAACGGTGATTTTCCGTTGCGTTCACCAGATATCAACACAATTTCGATCCGCTCCTCACGTGTTAACCTATTCGACATGTCAATGGCTGTGAACAAAGAGAAACTTGTAAATAACTCATGAAAGAATAAAGTTACGTTGAAACCAAGCACACCATTGTTTTTCTTGTGACATTACCAATAAGTTTGATGTGTCACATGGCCCTCTTCCTATTGAAAAAACAAAAGTTGTATCCAAGATGGCCGACTTCTAAATGGCCACCATGGTCACCACCCATCTTGAGGAGTTTGCCCCCTCACATATACTAATGTGCCACAAACAGGACTTTAATATCACCAACCATTCCCATGTTATTACGGTGTATCCATATAAATGGCCCACCCTGTAGTTCGCCATCACCTGTGTGTGAATGACTGAATGTCATGTAAATCGCTTTGGGGTCCTTAGAGACTAAGTAAAGCGCTATACAAATACAGGCCACTTACCATATAACCATTAAAAGGAATCAGGAAGCTAACAGACCGAGCATCGTGTGCAATAATTCACCTGATATTGCAACTAAATGCTCCACAATATCTTATTCATCAAACCACCAAATAACTTTAAAAAATGACAGGATTATACTATTTGTTGTCTTCCATTTTACATCACTGTGGTTTGAAGTGACAGGTGAGAGGTTTAAGTAATATTAAGAAATAAGGATGTGAGAAAAAATCTGATGGTGTTAATTCTGCTAATACAGAATAAAATCACAACATTTGAGTAGACTATATTATAAAATATAGACTGTATTTTATGATTAATTCTTTGACACAACTCAAACATCTCTAAGAAAGAATAATAAGAACACCCAATACTGACAAATTCTTATATTAAAAATCTCTTACTTTAAATTCTTGTTGGCTTTTTTTTTTTTTTGTAGTGTTTTCTAAAAACTGCATTAAGTAAAACTGCACAGCCTAATTTTCTTGTCACCTTTTACTAACCCCAGTGGACAGCTTGTCCTTTCTTTGACCTGATCTGACCTCTCTGACCTTTTGCAGCTAGCCCAAACCTGAACCTGCACCACAGCTAACCCTTCACTGGCCCCTTGGTGACTGGTGACATTTAACCTTATCATGCTAGCCATTCCCAGGCTGCCACAATGCAGCAAGCCCATGCTGGGTAAACACTATGAGTTGAGTGAAGCTTGCATGCTGACATGGACACAATTCATAGCAAAAGAAGAGAGAAAACAATACTTGTAAAATATTTAGTCATAAAAAGCATGACATTATGCTTTTCACTTCTCCTGCCTGTGCATTTGCTAGTCATCTTTATTAAGAGGTGTATTTTGTATCTTATTTACCAGCATATAGCGAGATTACCTGTCATGGAGTGCAGTGTTACAGGCACCAGATTATTTTGTGAAGCATTTTATTTTGTTGCTGCTGTGTGTTTTTTTTTATTATTATTTACATGTTTTCTAATGGAGTTTATTAGCATGTGAGTCGCAGCCTTAGTGCATGTCTCATCTGTCCTCCTGAAGGGTGGCCATTTTGAAAATGTTAAAAGAAGAGAAAGCGGAGGGGGGGAAAAAGTCACCCATTAACTGGAAATCTCCCCCTCCCAGGGCTAAATTGGTGTAAATACTATTGTTCCCCTCTCTGTCAAAGATATATGGAATGTTGTTTCGCTGATGGCTTCAGTAAATGCTGGAGCCAGGGAGGCGTATAGATATAACAGATCTGCTCCAACATTACATCTAACCACTGGGCTGTGTAACTGGCCCTATACTGCATTTGTCACACGATGTGTGTAGGTTGGCATGTGTATGCATGCGGATGTGTGTGTGTGTGTGCTTATTCATAAGCACTTAGGAGATGGAAACAAAACGGCAAGCAAATAGAGAAAATAAAGAGTAGAAAGAAAGAAAGTGGAAATTGAGAGAAAAGAGTTGTTGTTGTTGTTGTTGTTGGGAAATAACACATCAAATAAGCTAATATCAAGGCCACTGTGGTCCCATAAGTTCTCCATTTAACCAGAGGTCAAACTGGGGTCAAGCTCTATTGATTTCTTTCCAGGCTTTGTGGCAGTATTTCTTACTACTAATAGCAAGTGCAGGCCTTTACCACCACTGGATGCCATTTCTCTGTTACATTACGGGGGGTGCAGGGGGTTATTTCTGGTTTCACCTCTCACATACCAGCATAAAGCGCGGCCCGTATTCTGCTGGGAGAAACAGCATCATATACTACACATACTAGAAGATTTCAGTGTGTAAATTTGTTTGCATCTGTGTATTTGTCACGCGCGTGCAGACCTCCGTGTGTTTGTATGGGTATAAACTTATCATTTTACATGTAGGCGTGTGTGTGTGGACCTATATCTGTGTGTTCCGGGTGTGCAGTGATGGATCACAGCAGTTCCCTGTTTACCTAGCCTCATGATTTCCTGTGCGTGTATGTAACAAGTGGAGTTTGGCAGGATTAATGAGCCCACGGCTTGCTGAATGGGTGTTTGGCTGCGCAAAGCACTCCATCATGGCCTGATGCTGCTACCATATCCCTCACAAACATGCGCACACACAGACTAACACACACAAACACATACACACATACATGATAATGCACTGTGCAACTCACCACTTACCCCTGCTCTTAATTACACATGCTTAGCCAAGTCCCATTAAACAGCACCCCTTCCCCCCCTCCTCCTCCCAAAAGCTAAACAACGTTAAAGCATCCACATTTCTCATAGAGTGCCTTGTTTAAATATAGTCTGCACTCTGCTGCATGTAGGAGGTAAATTGTTCTAATATGTTTGCTCCTGAGATGCACAGAGGAAGAGAGAGTTTCGACTCAGTGCCAAAGATGTTATTTTCATGTTTTCATTATTGTCAGATCTGTTTGCATGCTTGGATTTCATTAGTATATACTCTGAGAGTTTGTGCAGCATATACTGTGACAAGCCCCCTGGTGGCTGTTCTTGCAGTCATTGCCCTGAGGGACTGTAACATACAGTAATGAACAGTAATGTGGATTTAAACGCACTACTGAGAGCAGCCTCCAGTAGAATCTAGTACATATGTGCATGTAGGTGAGTAAAATCATAAAAGCCAAAAGATTTTATAAGATGAATAATAATAAATCCTCTTTATTCTGCTGTTAGATCCCAGCACAGGTACTCTGTGCCACATCATGTATAACCCTGCTTTTTTCCTCTTATTATCAAGAAATGGAAACAAAAATAATGTAACGATAAAATTTATACGGTTTCTGAATTATCTCTTACGCGTGTGCTCACATTCAAACTTAAGGCTGTGGGTAAATGTGGTCTTATGTAGCGCCTTTCTACTCGGCTTGAGCACTCAAAGCACTTTATACAGCATGTCTCATTCACACAGCACTTTTTTCTGTGTGTAAGTGCATCTGTCTAATATTCACACTCAGGAGCAACTCAGGGTTATTATCTTGTCCATGGACACATGGAGACTGGAGAAGCCAGGGATCGAACCACCAACCTTCCAATTAATTATGCCGCCTTAGCTATAGCCAAAGTCTTTTTTTTTCATAGCCATCACATGCCTGTTTGTTTTGCCCCTAAAAATCAGATTACCTTAGCCAATGCTGCACGGGCTTTACCTAATCCCATTTTAGATCCCACTGCCTCCTGACTGTATGAAAGTGTGAACGACTGAAGCATTACCATTGTCGCCGGCTGCTGTGTAAATTACCTGCCGTCTCAAAGCTAGGTGTGGCTAATATTTGTACAGCACTGCTTGCATTTTAAACTAACCTGCTTGCTAATTATGAAGATAACAACAGCAAAGCTGTTTGCTCTGCTGAAATTAGTCTTTTTTTTCTGAAGCTGCAGGTTTTTGTGGGACCTTGCGACAAAGACAGTTTACTGTATCACCTTCAGCTACGTTCACTTACTTATAATTTAGTTTCTGAGCTTTTAGTTAATCACAGGTTGTTAATCTTAGATGATGCAACATTATGTGTTATGTCGTCACACCAGCTTGATTTTAAGGTCAGCCCGGTGATCGTGTAAGTGATACACAGGGTTCTACTGTGAATACTAAGGAAATCCTCCTTCATCTTGTGTACATATGTGATATTTATATTCTTGTTTCTGTCGTGAGATTTTATTTGTGTGAGAGTCACAGTTGAGGTTTGTCGTTGTGTCTCGTTTCGTGCGGTTGGATTTTGAATTTGTGTGTGTTTGTTTGTGTGGCCAGAAAAAGGGGGGGCGGGAGAAGAAAGGAGGACAGGAGGGTAGAGCAGAAATCAAATCACTTAATTGCTGCATTTTTCATCTCCATCTTTTGTTTTATGGCGGCTGAGGGCCAGCGAGCAACTCTGGCTGTGATTCATGGACGTCAGGGAGGCCTGTGAGCAGCACCATCCCTCATCAGCCACTCGCGTACCCAAAGCACCCACACAATTACCGTGATGAATATGACTTGTTTTTGTTGTTTGCTTTTCTGTTTTTTTCTTACATTGCTTCTTTTACATTGCTGCCTTCATCTAAGTTGGGTTTTTTTGTGTGTGTGTGAATCGGGGGGCGCTTAATGCAGTCGCCGAGCTGTCAGAAATAAGCAATTTACCATTTCCGGTTCATTCCTTCTTCTGCACCCTCTGCTTATGAGAGCTGAGCCCACTGAGACTGGGAGAGAGCAGCAGATATAGACAGATAGGAATGCATGGAAGGAGAGGGGCGGGAGATCCAGATAAGGAAGAGATAAATATAGTGAGGGGAGACGAGGGATGTGTTCAGAGATGCTGCGAGCAGATGCAGGGAGTGGAGGATATAAAAATGGAAAGAGGGAGTGGAGATGTTGTGAAAGAGGAAGGAACGGAAAGGTGCAGGAAGTGAGCAGAAGATGCAAGGAGATATCACATGTCTGAGAGAGAGGGAGACGTAGAAGATGAGAAAGAGGTGGATAAGGAAAGGGATGGTGAAGGACAGATAGTGGGACGGTGGGAGAGAGAGAATGAGAGCAGCAGCGGAAGGAAAGATAAGGCAAAAGAAAGAGAGCAAGGAGATAGGGGGAAGGATGAAATCATAGAGAGAAGCTTTGTAGTATCACATTGGGTGTGTGACATGTCAATACTGTACCCCCTGCCTGGTTGTGCCTCCTCCTTTGATAGCTACAAGAATCCAGTTTATATCAACAGAAAGCCTTTAATACTGACACAAATGCAAATACCGATGTGGATATTTCTTTAGGAACGTGAGTAATACATGATATCTGAGCCAGAAGCTGTCCCTTTTTTCAGGACAATGATGTATCTTTAGATTATTTCAAATCTTGACAACTATTACTAAGATTTTGTGGAGTTGCACCTGAGAACTTTAAGAACAGTAACGTCGCCGTTATCGGCTCCTCATTAGAAGCCTGTAATTTACTCTCTGATTTACATCTTAATTAGGCGGCAGTACAAATGTCAGCTTTTACTGGAGTCTTTCAAATCTCACTCTGGCCTGCTGACGCTGATGTATTACAGTTGTGCCACAATTGCTGAGGCACGTTTCTTGGAACCTTCCGCCCTTTTCTCAGAACTCTAAACACAAAATCCAATTTTCAAACTGTATTCACAAAACCTCTGGCTCTTCTGGTAAATCCCCACAAACGCATCAAAACACTCTTGTCCGTGCACAAGACTACACGATAAAGCATGAAACCAGTCAAAACAATATTACTACTGAGCGTTCATTACACCCTACTATCGAAAAATGGAAAACACAGTATTCATGATACGTAACTCGAGTCATTCCAAGCTCATGTGGAGGTTTTGCTGTTTTACAAAAGTTACAGAAATAGAGTAAAACATAAATAGACAGCCTCCAAACCCAAGAGAAGTACTGTACCAAACATTAATTAAACATACTAAATGTTTTTATGCATTGTAGACCTCAAACAGGATTATACCTCATGATATAATTTACTTAGCAAACTGGTAAGTATGAATCAAGTGAACTTTATGTTACAGTTTTTTTTTAATAAAAACAAATGTTTCTTCATATATTGAAGTCTGTCAATACTAAGCATCAGAACAAAATATTCAGAACTAAATATGTACCTCCACATACTACTGAACATACCACTGTAAGGTCAGCAAACGTATGTGAAGAGAACAAAAAGAGAACAAAAGCATGACAGTGTTGGATCTGGTCTGTTTGGTTTGCTGATGTGACAATGTCAGCAAACCAAACCAATCCCATATAAAACCTTGCTTTTATATAGGAATATAACCAGGAAACAACATGTTTGCAACCAGCTGGGTTGCAGTCCCCTGGCAACACCAAACGTTTCCTACTGACAAGGTTGCCATCTTATTTTACTTTAGTGTAACTGAGCCAGAATTCGATTCAATTAAATTTTATTTATACAGCGCCAAATCACAACAACAGTCATCTCAAGGCACTTTATATTGTAAGGTAGACCCTACCATAATACATACAGAGAAAAACCCAACAATCACAGTGCGACAGTGGGAAGGAAAAACTCCCTTTTAATAGGAAGAAACCTCCAGCAGAACCAGGCCCAGGGAGGAGCGGCCATCTGCCGCCACCGGTTGGGGTGAGAGAAGAAAGACAAGACAAAAGACATGCTGAAGAAGACGAAGAAGAAAAAGAGAAACATTATTAGCCATAGGGCTACTGCCAACCATTGCACCAGGGCAGCATAGAGGTAACAATCCCCATTTTGCTGCCATCAAACATGCCAGCTTGGGTCCTTACAATACTGACGCTATTGTCACATTTTTAGATCAAGTCAGCTTGATAGCAGACTGAATTTGACTTATAATAATAATGATAATAATAATAATACATTTTATTTAAAAGCGCCTTTCAAGACACCCAAGGACACTTAACAATAGAATAAAACACATATTAGAACAATGACAATAAGCTCACAGTGAATATGCAGACTTGAACAGATAGGTGTTGAGTTGAGATTTAAACTGGGGGAGAAAACCAATGTTTCTTATATCTGGGGGTAGAGAGTCCCACAACCTGGGAGCAGAGCAGCGAAAAGCTCTGCTTCCCATAATGCTGAGGCAGAATGAAGGCGCAGCAAGTTGGATATAAGAAGAAGATCGAAGTGAACGGGAAGGTTATGAAGGGCCTTGAAGGTGAGCAGAAGAAGCTTGTATACTATTTGGAATTTCATAGGAAGCCAGTGAAGTTCCTGAAGGATAGGGGTGATGTGCTGGTAGGAGTGGGCTCTGGTAATAATACAGTGGAGTGATAGTATTGAGACTATTACCACACTTATTGCCATTTCACTGTTGTGTCAGTTGACAACTGACCACCAGTGGTTACAGACCTGGTCGCCATCTTTAAAGCAACCATTTTGATGGCAACAAAATTTCAAGTCAATGTTTGCAGTAATTTTGTACATGCCTTCATCTACAACCACTGTTTCCCCTAGTGTGATTGTTGTATTATTTTTTTTATTCCAGCCTCATCAGCGGATAAAAACTAATGTGTGATTTCCTCTTATTCCATGTGCAAAAATATCCCAGCAGCTCAGATTTGATCTGAAATTACTTATTTTTTAAAAAATATTCTGGAACTGTCCTTAGTGTCAGTTTTTGTCAGTTATGTCTAATAAGAAACACATACGGTCCAGATACATGTATTAATCCCCGCCACACCGCTCTGTCTTCACAGAGTGCTGTATTTTTATAGTAATTTTTATTCTCAGCATTTAAAATGTTACCCCCGATAAACACCCTCCAAATTATAATAATTAAGAAAACCAACACCAACAGTGAAACTAACAAAAACTAAACCAAATTAAAAACAAAACTCAAAATAAAAACAAAGCCTAATTAGAAAATACAAAGCTATAATAACCATGCACTGTTACTGCGAAACTTGAACTTACTCTTGCTCACTTTACACTCTGAAGTGGCTCTCATCCGTTTCGTCACGTCACGAGAAACAAGTGTGAACAATTTTGAATTGTTGCGTTTAAGAAGTGACATCAGGGCTGTAGTTGTGCTTTGTGCATCACAGTGGAAAGAAATGTGTTTTCACGAGTGAAAATGTGTTTAGAGTTTTCCAATAGGCTAAATTAGCTCTGAAAATTGTGTATAACTAGGTGGAAACTGTTTTAGGTGTTACCAAATGAAGGAGTTATTTAATAAATTTGATCAGGATGGTGAGAATTTGGTGGGAGTTAGTGTTTTAGCAATTCAGAGAAACTGTAAAATTCTCACGACAGTCTCTCCTCCATAGAGACAAAGATTACTCTGTTGGCCGTAGAGTTGTGCAGCTGTTACAAGCTAAAAGTGTGGATGTTTTCTTTAGTTAAAAATTTCAGGCTAAATACAAATGGTCAGCGTATCAGGATTTTTTTTGTGTCTTCAAAAATAAAAATTGTTTCATATAAAATCGGCAATGCACTAAAAAACCTCTTAGTCCATTAAGGCTTATTTCACATTGTAATGAATAACTATGTGTTTTATCGGAAAGTGTACAAGAAGAATTTGTATACAAAATTGATTCATTGGTCATTAATGATGGCTCTGTTCCATTAAGTACCCCTAGAGAATCAGCATGCACAGTGCCAGAGCCCTGGAGCCAGCTTGCCTCAAATGGAATGCAGCCATATTTAATCTTATTAATTCCATCTGTGCTTTTCCAAGTCAAAGTGACTGGCTTCCCTCGTTTTTAACCTTTGGCTCGTGGTCGGCTCCAAAAGTCATTGCCAGTTTGTTCCGTTCTGGCACATCACCTTTTAGAAAGTGTCAATAATTACAGTCAAAAAAAAGAGGAAAAAAGTACATCCTCAATCAGTTCTAAGGATTTACATATCAGGATATAATACAAAATCATCCTTACTAGGAATGAAAATGAGGTAAAGTGAAATGAAGAAAAACACATAACATTACATGCTAAAAACGTGTTAATCATGCAGCAAACTGTCTGTGCAGCATTTGTAAAATAATCATAAAATCACCCCCATTTTTTTAATTATTGCAACTTAACTGAGCAGTTGCTGCCGTCCAGACTATTAACCATCCACATATCTTCAAAGATCTCTGCCTCTCATGCTCATATAGTATTTGCGCAGGTATATAAACACACAGAGGCTTTGATCACACAGTTGGCAGCGAGGTTGCCTCCCCATCGTCTCTCCATAAAGGAGTGTGTTGCACTGGGGCCTCACACACTGCGCTAAACATAGAGGGAGAAACAAGAGAGGGAAGATAAAACAAAAGCTAAGCCTCAGACGTCATGTCCGCTCATCACTTTGTTTGTTTGTTGCCGTGTTTGTTTGCATCCCTCACAGCGGTGGACGGAGGCGAATTGAAGCATAGCGGGTAGAAGAAAAAGAGCTGCACGCAGGGATCGTGCATGTGTTTTTGTGTACATCCGAGAATTTCAGATATCCACACGTGTGCTATTGTGGATAACCTGGAAAAACACTATTTTGTCTTTGACTAGTAACATTTTAGAAAGCGGACCCAGCTGATGGCTGTTTTCTACTAGTGATCAGTTGTGTAGTACATTAGTAAACAGGGTGGGATAAGGCCTTTTCCTAATGCGATTCTCAGTTTGATTAACAATCTTTTATATGACATTTGTGCTTTTTTAATAAAGGGAGAAAAATGAGTTTGATAAGATAAATTAAAAAGCAAACATTTACTATATGCAACAAGTAGAAACAGTATAAAAAAGCAGAAAACAAAAAAGATGTGCAAACCTTTGGAGCACTCAGCTCAGTTACAAAGAAAACTGTAAAGCAAGCCTGCCTAAGGCCAGAGATGGGCAGTAACGCGTTACTGTAATCTGATTACTTTTTTAAAATAACGAGTAAAGTAAGGGATTACTATCACAAAAACGGTAATTAGATTACCGTTACTTTCCTGTAGGAACGCTGCGTTACTGCGTTACTAAAACCGTGATTTTTTTGCGAGAATGTCTCATGACAGTGACGTAAGCGAGTGTGACGTTCGTGACAACAGCTGTGTGCAGATCAACAATGGATCATATATCGAGTACGGGAGAGAGTATGAGCGTGCAGCGTTTAAAGCGTGGAAGTACTGACCTTACTTTGAGTTTGATTCCATAAAAAGTGACAAAAACATTAGTGTCCGTTGTGCGTGGGAAGAAAACTTCTTTTTACAGCGAAAAACCCCCCCCTAAACAAGCACAGAGTGAAACTCGCGGATTCTTCCACTGACCGCTGCAGCACACCTGCACCAGGGCACACCTCCGCCTACCCCACTCCTGCCTTACAGGTGAAAAAAGGACCGCTAGTCTTTGACTTTATTTATTTTCTGCTGTGTTTTACTTGCATCTATTTGAAAGACTGAGTGTAAACACAAAAATTATTTTATTTTATGTGCTGGAATGTGCAGAAAATAGGTTTAAATGTTAAACTAATATCTTCAAGTCAGAGAATGGTGCATATAATTTAATTTTTACTTGATGCATAAAGTTAAAAGATTAAAACTGATAAAACAAGTTAAAAAAAAGAGACTTTTCCATTTGATTACATTTTGTATGATGGATTATGCAGAAAAAGTAGAATTGGGCTGAAAGATCTATCGCTTTATCACCCATTCAGGTTGTAAATCGTGTTTTTAAAAAGTAACTAAGTAACTAAGTAATTAATTACTTTTGAAAATAAGTAATCAGTAAAGTAACGGGATTACTTTTTTGGGGAAGTAATCAGTAATTAGTTAGTGATTACTTTTTTCAAGTAACTTGACCAACACTGCCTAAGGCACAGACAGTCCCCAGAGGAACTCAGTAGTTCACTTAAGTGTTCTGTAGATGCTGTTTAGTTTTGTTGTACAATTTTTTTTGTTGTACAATTGTACATACCTACATACCATAAATATACAGGCTGCCATGCCTATACTGTATATTTAGTAACCCCTTATTTCTTTTATAATTTATTCTAACTTCTTTGCACTCTCCACCATTGCACATTAAATATAAAACTTGCTGCACTTGTTGTTATTATCTATATTGTCTGTCTATTCTGTTAAGTACATTGAGAGCAAAGAAAAAGTTGGAGCCCAATTGTGTAAACACATAGTGTGCCACTGGTTGCACTGGTTTAATGAGAGGTAGAAAATTATATCAGTGGTGCTCATTGGTTGTTGTTTTTTTTCTTTTTAGGTGTATCTTTATGTTGGTTGTAAAGATGATGACATTCATGTGTCAGGAAGTCATTGATTATTTTTTCATGTTTTACTGCTGCCACACTCATGACTTCAGAGCAGGTAGAGCCTTTTATGTCTCCTTCTCATTCCATGGCATCTTTTACATTTACTTTTCAAAACATTTAGATGGGTTATGTTTTGGTACAAATGAAGTTTTTTATTAAATACCAACAATGTCCCACCACCTCCCATAAATAAATGTAGCAATATCTCTTTATTGCTTCCTCTTGCAATACTCTATTGATACAACGAGGATAGATTTTTTAAACATGCAGATGATTTAGGTCGATTCTTTCTTACCAGAGTGACCTCTTCATTAGTCTTTATCATCTTTATAGTCTTTATAACTTATGGTATAGCATCATATTATAAGCTACTCTACGCATCCCCTAGCTGTCAGCGATGGTCATTTAGTATCTACTGTGCCATTTTTGGGAATGAAAAGTGAAGCCAGATTTGTTGCCTGTAATAAATGAAG
>NC_140449.1:12936097-13153507 GCF_963576455.1 Neolamprologus multifasciatus | reverse complement strand
GGGTAAAATACACAAAACCTAACTAAACCAAACATAATAAACTCCAATTCCCCCCCATGGTCCCGAATTATGGCATGAACCAATTTGTCTTGTTCCTTTAAAACTCGCTCCGCCCCTTTTCCACCTCTTGGCTCCTCAATCAAGGGACTGGAGCAGCTGCAACTAAGGTAACTTGGAAAACAAAAGATTAATCATACATAACAGTGTAAACTAAAATGTGCGCACTTATTTTAGAATACAGTGTCATGTGGATATGTGAATTAACTTTAAACAAAAACCAGTTATTTATTACCCTGTAAACTAATACCTATATTTAAAGAAAGACAAATGTGAATGTTATGTTACTTATAAGCCTCTACAGACATGGTGGGCATTACCACTGTGGGGCTGTAGTTGCAGCCATCACAGGGGGAATCACTAAATTCACTGAACTATATCCTGAGAGCTACGTGAATGTTTGAAGAAGATTTTACAGGTCTGTGTTTATGATGTCGTTATGATTTAGCATTTTGCCCATTACCGGGAACTTACAGGAAACAGCGCTGGTACATTTTTGTGTATAAAGAGATATTGGGTAGACTTCCAGCTGAGCTCTTTTGCTTTCTCTGTCTGAGCTGTGATATTTACCAGCTACAATTTGTTTGTTTTTTCTTGAATTCCCAGGTTTTGACTGATCTGGCAAACACAGTATTTTCTAATTACTCAAGCTGGACGTGCAACTTTATGGAAAGATCCAAACTTAAACATGCACAAGTGGCAAAGAAAGCATGTGGCTGTTTTTCTTGAAATGCCACTGTTGTGTCTGTTGAGGTTTGTGTTTATGCTGCAATTTGCATCGGATTTGTTGCAGATCGATGTATTGTGAATTTGCCTGGTCGCTACCTTGGTTAGGTGTCTGCTGTAAAAGAAATGTTAAACTCAGTGGATAAAACAAAGCTTAAAAAACAGCAGTCAAACCATTTCACTCAAAACTACAAATGTTAAACTTGTAGCACTAGAGAAAAGTCATATATGAGGGCACTGCAGCACCTGTCACTCAAAGAGAAGGTTGTAAGATGCCACCTTTGCACAATCAGTGACACCCCTGGTCATGTTTTCTGCTGTCTATTGTTTCAGCTGTTGGCAAATGTACTTTCCTGATCAAGAGTAAACTCATGCTCTTGTGGTATTTCACCCTTAGTTTCAGCCTTCAACACTTTTTAACACTTTTGAATGATGGCTGACTAAGTCTCATGGGAGAAAGACAGAAAAAAGAGAGAGGCATATACCTCCTATCCATCACGATCACTGATCAAATCCATGCCTGAACCTCAGCCAAGAACAAATCAAAACATGCCTCCCTTAAGAATCTGCGCATGGTTTGGATGAAAACTAGAAATCGTACATCTAGTGCCAGAGTCATGGCTAGAGGAACTTGTGAAACCATAAGATACAAGTAAAGTTTCTCCATCTGCCTTGTTGTAACACTGATCAGAAAACAGACATAGGGTGAGGTTTAAAATATCCAAGAAAAAACAAGAAGACATTTCTCATTTCAGCTTCACACGTACAGCTTATTCAACACAGATTTTAGACTTTTGTGATGTATTTAGGGGCTTTTTTTCTGTATCTGATCAGCAGCAGTAATGTGATGTCTTGCGTTCAGGGCTGCAACAGTTACTGTCTCGAAAACATCTATTCACATATGATTCAATTGCTAAGTATAATAAGTAGTCAAAGATATCCCTAATTTTGATGGTAATGAAGTTTAAACACAACAGTGATATGTATCTTACAGCATAAGCTTGATAGCAAGAATAAATTAAAGCCTGTCTGAGAACAAATTAGTGCAGTGCTGCATGAATTCTATTCATGAACATTCCCACAACTACTTGTGCAAATATGGGCAGTCTGCAGTGTTTGAGACATAGCTTCCACCAAATGTACAAATACTGCATATACCTGATCCAATCCAATTTTATTTAAAAAGCACTTTAAAATACCCAGCACAGGACCAAAGTGCTGTACAGAAAATAAGTTAAAAACAATAGAATAACAGAAAACAGCAAAAATAAATAGATAAAACACATAATACATAAAAATTAAAACAGCCCTATATTAAAAAAGAAAACAAGATAAAACAGCATAAAATCAACTAAAAACAACTAAAATATAACTTAAAACCAAAACTAAAAACCAACATTTCACGTGGTGTCAAAGTCAGGGTAAAGAGGTGGGTTTTCAAGAGTGATTTAAAAACAGGTAGGTAACTGGCCTGTCTAATCTCTAAAGGAAGCTGATGATAGCTTGGGTCTTACTGTAGACCTCAAAGCTTTGCTTCACTCACTAAAATGTGCTGCAGAGTCTTAGTCAAGTACAGTGAATTCAAGGTACACATTTCCATGATTTACCTCTCTGCAACAGCTCCTCTATCAAAAAATAATAATAATAAAATAATGAAAAAATTGCTCGATATGTATGCCAGAATAATTACACACTGCATCTGCTTCATTGGAACAGTGCATACATCATACCATTCCTCTTTCCAAAGAAGTGGAAATGACCAGACAAAGCTGCACTGTTAGCCAAAAAATACTGAAAACAAACCCCAAACCCATGCGTAAACACTGAATTGTGTAAATAGTACATTTTAAGAGAGGCATTCACACATGTTGATGCTGCTTTGTTAATGCACAAAGCCATGCTTCAGTGAAATTCAGCAGAATGCCTCTTATGTCGAAATATCGACGAATACTAATCTGATTATTGTGTCAAGGTCCAAGTACACGTGGGACTCAAACACAGGGCTGAGAGTCAGAGAAAAGTTCGTTTATTTACAGTGATGCCACTTCTCATCCACACGTTCACTCCAGAGCAAAAGACAGCTCAGTCCTCAGTGACAGTGAGTCCTCCAAGCGAAACCTGAGCACAGGGAAAAACAGCTTAATACCCTCTTCACAAGTTAGTGGCAGCTTAAAGGCAACGAGCTGGGCAGCAGTGACCATGCAACAATCCAGCAAAGGAAGCAGAACCGCTTCCTTATGAAGCGGCCCTAACGAGGTCACCAGCGGTAGGTGTGGGATCATCAACAGGTGCGTGGAAACAAGAAGGGGGGGGACCAGGGCCACGTCCTGTCAAGCAACAAAACCGGCACACCTGTAAACGCAAACAGAGATACACAAACATACTTGTAAATGTGGGAGGAGAGACCAACAGAACGTGGCAGGTACACACAGCAAAGACTGAGCGACCATGACACACTGTGACTTTTAAGAAACAGTGCATTTACTTTCTGTACCTTTCCTTATTTTTTAACCTCTTCTCTTCCATATGTTGCATATGTTTCTGGAGCAAGTGCAAACTTTGAGCGAGGAGGAATTACATTGAGATTTCTTAATGCCAGACAAACAGTGGCGTGTAGAGACGCATGTCAAGTCCTGTAGAGGGAAAATGTAAGTATTCGGTTATGATGTAATGGTATTCCCTCTCTACAGACCAAGTTTAAATAAATTCATTTCTTTGAAGCTACACAATGGAACGGGCTGTATACCATTCTGTTTATAATTAAATGCACATGAAGTGTGTTTCCAGTATCAGCATTAATAAGACTTTAATAGCTGAAGCTGTTACACTGAACAGAAGCGATGTGAATTTATTCTGAATCACTTCGCTAATTCCTTGTCAGTAAGTGTGTAAGAAATGAGTCACTGACGAATGATCATTGTTCGGAATAAAAAAGAAAATCAGTCACCATTAAATATTTCATCCATTTCTCAGCACTCATCCCAATAACGATGCCTTTATGTTCAAACATTCAGTTGGTATTACCCCTGGGAAAGTGCAGAAAGCAAATTTAAAGAAACACTTGCAGCTGTGGGATGAAACAGCTGTATAACATTACAGCTTTTTCTTCTTCTACTTCTTCTTCTTGAAGTGGCAACAAAAATAGGCTACAGCATAAAGCGTATTAAAAGTCAAAATGAAACCGACATTAAAGGGATATCTCAAGTTTTATTTTGAGGTTAAACCCAGACGTATGGTTGAATAGAACTAGCTTGCAAGCTGTAATGTCTTTCCTCACCAGGAGGCAAAACTCATTTGGAAAACTGGTGATAAATGCAATTCCTGTCAATGCAGATCGTGTAAACATGTTAGGAAGGAGGATTTCAGACCATCCAACAAGTGCTTTGCTTTGAGCATAAATGTGTCTTTGTTACCACACTAATTACTGAGCAAGTCAGTAGTTTCTCAGTCTTTGATAAATGTGCGGCAAAGACATGAAAGATTAGCACAATTAGAGATATGAATATTATTATCTGTCTGCCTAGGATTTATCTCAACAGGACATTCCACAATTTCAGTAGATAATTGTCAACACTTAGCCACCCACTTGGCTTTCCCACAATCCTGGCAGATCAGGATTGCCTCTCCTGATTCAGTTTCTTGGCAAAATCAGAGTATAATTCACCACAATCTGTAGCTCATTGGAGTTTTATGACTAGTTGAGTGCAACCGCAATCATAGATCTATGTTTTCAGACCAATCTTGCCTTTATATTCCTTGGACGTGCTGACAGTCTCTCTCCTGACCAAGTTATAAAAGGACTCAAGAACAGCTAGAACTCCGCTGATGATAATAATGCACAAAGCATTTGCTGGTGGTCTGCATCCAAACCAAAGCTACATAAAATGGTTAAGCTAATGGATCATTATGTCTCAAAGCAAATATACCAGTGCTTCAGTTTGGTGAGAGCTGACATGTGCTGTGACACTCAAGTCTTATAATGCGCTTCAGCAGTATTTTATATCCAGCAGGAAAGAAACGCTTATTTTCCATCTGCTCATATGTGTCCTTAGGTTTTGCATATATATCACACTTTTACACACTTTTTGTACACTGTCAAACAAATTCTAATGATAGACAAAGATAACCCGTGTAAATACATAATGCAGTTTTTTAATGGCAGTCTGATTTATTAAGAGAAAAAAGATATCCCTGCGTGAAAGAGTAATTGCCCCCTAAATATAATAATTTGTTGTTCCACCACTGGCAGCAAGAACTTCAATCAAGCGCTTGTGATAACTGGGAATGAGTCGTTTACATTGTTGTGGTCGCACATTAATTATAGCAAGTTCTTCAGTTCCTGAAGTAGCAATGCAGGGACCACGCCTCCAAACACGCTCCTTCCGGTTCTCATCTATATAGGTTCCCCTATTTCTGCAAGCTGTTCATTCTCGTTTAGTTCCCCACCCTCCCTCTCTCCCCTATTAAATTCTTTAACGTCTTCACTTCTATTTAGTGCATGGGGCTCTGCCAGGCCCGGGAGCCGTTGCCAGTCTCCTTCGAGGCCTTCCCCAAACCGCAGCTCAATTCATGTCCAAGCATTCACCTTTACCTACTAAAACCTTGTCAAACCTAAAACGAGGACGTGGCCCGGCTAGTGAAATGTTAATAATTCTGTTTCTGAGCTGTTTCTTTGGATCTTGGTATGATGTGTTGCTTTTTGAGATCTTGTAGCATACTTCAATTTGTTTAAGTGATTTCTTAATCCCAGGCCTGGGTGCAACTAATAACACTGAACTATGTTTTTCTAAAAGTGTGGTTGATTAATTCATGATTTAACAAGAGGGGTGGGCTGGGCTATTACTTTTTCCACACAGGGCCAGATAGGTTTGGATAGTTTTTTTCCCTTAATTAATGAAATCATCATGATGCAAAAATTAATATTTTATTTGTGCATTAGAATGCACAGGAAAAGTAAACATTTGTAGCTGCTATTTATGTTCAAATATTTAAAGAAACATTGCCCGTTCTGATGTTTTGCGAGGCCTGACAGATGAGGCAGTAACATTTCAGTCATTAATCAATTGTTGGGTTTGGACATCCATAGTGTGAATATCATGTGGGGAACAATCCCATGATGCACTGTGCATTCCATCAAGGTAGAAACTTGTTGCTGAATACTTCAGCATGTTGGACTGCTCTCCACATAGGACAGAATGATAGATTAATGTGTTAAACAGGACCTGTATAGGTCCAGATGTGATCTGAGGCACCTGAAATTGTAGCTTCACTTAGATGCATACCTGCATCAGGACGTAATGCATATACTGTGTATCTCACGGCAAAGTGCTGACCTTTCTTTTTGTATAGTGTACGGGTTTGGTAGTGCACTATAACAACAACTGACAGATACATCACAGAAGAATCCAGTGTCGATGACCCATTCCTTCTGCTGAGAAAAAACGTTTGAGAAAAGGTTCAATGTCACAGGAAAATTCAATTTACATAAGCAGTTACACAGCTTGGAGCTTTTGCAGGTGTGGAAGTAGATGGCTGTGAGGCAAGCATCCATGGTAGCTACTGTAGCAGACTGGAAGAGATCCAAGTGACCCAAACTGAACACCCCTTAGAGCCACATTTGTGAGATACTGTTTGTTTGTGATCAACTGCATTTGGAAAATTCCCAAACTAAGCGAAACGTCTAGCTTACCATAACTTGGAGCTTGTATTGATGACATCACCAAACATCTGTTGCTTTCAGTAACCTCCTTTCTCTTGACATCTTGTCAGTAGAAAGTATAGACAGTGTGGGGTGTAACATCTTTTCTTTCTTTTTTCTCTTGTGACAAAAATAGAAATAAAAGAAGAAAATCCCCAATACATCTGCAAAATCCCCACTCCTTGACATGTAGGTGTGTGCTTGAGGACTGTATCTGTCACAGTCCTCCAGTCATCGTCGACCAGCCATTTCTGTTTTGTTTTGGTCCTGTTGTTTGCAGCCTGTCTTCTGTCTCTCCTTTTTCTCTCTGTGCATTTGTTTGTGTGTGTGTTGGTGTTCTTGTGTATATGCAACACTGGGCCTGGAGCATTTAACCCCTATGAAGCCAGCCACACCTGCTGTCATACTCACCTGCTGCTGATGAGTCTCATCACAGGCACACTATTTAAAAAAGCTTAGCTTCAGTCAATGCTGGATCGTTGAGTGACACAGTCAGTAAATTCCTTGCTTGCTGAGGTGAAAGAGTTCTTGTCCTTTGTTGTGGAGAACTAAACTAATTATCATGTCTTGTTTTGCCAGGAAACCAACCAACAGTTTTGCAAGTTGTTGCTTGTTTTTTCACTATAAAAAAATCACTGTCACGTCTAAGGAAGTCCTGCTTTTGGGTCTTGTTTTTCCCACAAGCCTAACAGTATCCAACGCTTCAGCTGTGCAAAGGACCATGGTAAAGTCAGCCAACATGATGGCAAAGATACCCTGTCTCTCACCCTATGATAGCTGGGATAGACTTCAGCCTCCCACGACCCTGACAAGGATAAGTGGAAGAGAATGGATGGATGGATATAAATAAATCTGGACTTGGATTTGAAAGTATTCCTATCATTGTACACCAAGGTAATTATAAGTTTCTATCAGTTGCTCAGAAGCTGCACTTTACATTTTGAACATGCACCTGCAAGCTAAGAAAAGCACCATCTACTCTTTGCAGTTGTTAATGCTGTAAAATTACTGTAAAAGTTTGCATTAGCCAACCCCTGAACACAATGTAAATGCACAACTGGGTAATTCAACCTACAGGGTGACTGATTCAATTAATTATACAAATTTTAACACTGAACCAAAATAGCTCCAGTCAAGGAAGCGATTTTAATCAAGTGGCTTTTGTTTGTGTCCCTTATGTTCTGTTACACGATAATGACTTTCATGTACAGTGACACATAAACACAAACCATTTATCCCACAAAATGCATCCAGTAGCCCAAAGAAACATCTGAGTCATTCTTAAACTGCCCTCCACCCAAAAGATCAGTGCTATTTTCAGTTATTTCTCATGATGTACATGGACACCCACACAGCTAGCATCAATACACAAAGTCCCAGACACACCACCGTGGATGTGTGGTGGTGCACAATCTTATCTGTAGACGTTGGACCAATTTGTCCAAGTAAAACGTGTAGTCAGACAACTGTTCAAGATCCCATGGCACATCAGAAAGGAGAACAAGCTGATGTTCTGTGGTCGAGGGACAATTATACCTTTGGCAAAAACAGAATTTTAGAGCCATTAATGTATATCCACAACATGTGTAACATTCATGAAAGGGTGCTTGTGGAGATTATGGGGAGACAAAACAGCCTCAGAGGAGAAGTATTTGTCTGAATTATTTATTTTAGTTGTCAGCAAGTTTGATAAGAACATAAAGTAGACAAGAAACATCCCGCCACTCAATTTGAGTTTCTCAAGTTTCACCACTGACTGATTAGAGAAACAAAGTTTGTCATCTGTATTTTAAAATTTTAAGTGAAGCAGGCTTGCTTAGCTACCCAACACAAAGTCTGCTCTGCCAGTCGTATTTATTCAAAGGTTTGGTCGCTTTTTTTCTTCCACCAAGCACTGTGTTATAACTGGCAGCTCCTCTGAAAAGCACAGATGCAGACAAATTGAAGCAGTTTTCCTTTTGTCAGCTCACTATGACTTTGTCCAGAATGCGAAATAAGATCTGTTATGATTCGGACAACAGAGTGGTGGGAAACTTAAAAACTGTTCAATTTCTGTTTCTCACTGCAGACAAGACAGAAACCAATCCAACAGGACAAACCCTTCCGCTCAGGAGGAAAGAGGTTTTGCCAAATGAACATAAAATGGAGCAACTTGTTATGATTTGTCATGGTAGCACAAAAGGTTTACAGTATTTTTATTTAAAGATGTTTTAATTTGTGGTCAAAATTTTGCTGAGCATTATTATTATGATCACTTTTGGATTTACAATCCTACCCAGAGAGGTGAACAGGGAATAGACGCACATTAAATTAAAAGCAATGAAGGGATATCAAACATACAATATCACAGGATGCTTGTATTAGATCAAATGTTGGATTTGCTTTACACTTAAGAGTATGATAATTCTGTTTTTGATAGCTTGCTTAGGCCTGAAAATTTTAACTGTTTAGTGACTCGCAACCTTTAAAGATTAAAAACTCCCTCTAAAAGTCATGTTCTCATGCACCTCTTCCATTTTCAGCGTGTATGCCAGTAGATCACTCCTTGGAAGCGCTATTCTTAAGACTTGCATTTGTGAGCCTCACTGTGGACCTCTCCCATGCACTGAGGGCATGTTAAAGGTACATGGTGACCCTTCTTTTCACGTGGAGCATTGCTTTCCCCCCCTCTCCCCATAAAGTTTGTAAATTCATCCCCCAGGTTAGACTGTCCACATCTTGATGCATGTATGGCTAAAACATCAGCCCTGAACTGTGGTGACTCCTTGCAGCTTCATCCACATCCTCAAAATGAAATTCAAGTTGAAGCATCTCACTATTTGAGATGCAGCAATGCTGCACACATTGCAGTGGCTCAGGTGCAAGTGCAAACAACAGGACTTTTATAGACTGAACTAAGAATTGAGGCCATGCTGAAAGCAGTCTAGAGATGCATGATAATATGACCTTTATAGGGTAAATGCCTTGCAACATTGAGAGGTTAGCTGCCAACTACCAAGTCTTAATTTTTCAGTAAGCAGGATTACTGATGTGACATGGTTCACCATAAGCTTTTCCTTTGCCTTACCAGGTAGTTTTGAATGTACCTTCAGTAAATAAATAAAAGTAAAATGACAGTAAAAAAATTAAAAGAATCAGCAAATGAAAAACAAAAAACAAAACAAAAGCAAAACAGAAAGGTCCAAATAGGATGCAAACCAGGGTCTTCTCTCAGACAACCAGCCAGTCACATCCAGTCCTCCAGCCTCTCTTTATAGGTATCAGAAACTGGACCGTTATCTCTCAGCAGCCAGTATTGCCATAGCCAATTTGTTGAGGCACCAATGAAAATACTGGTGTTTTTAGAGCTGAGCATTGCAGTAAATACAGTGGATCACTGTGTGCTAAACTGGAGAGCTGTGTGGGCATCAGAGGAAATGCTTTTGAATGGTTTAGATGTGGGATGTCAAACTCATTTTATATTGTGGGCCACATTCGGCCCAGTTTGATATTAAGTGGGATGGACCAGTCAAACTCCTGTTTCTGTCAGTGTTAAGTAATTTAACTTCACATGTAATGTCTGAGATATCTCAGTATAAGAAAACAGTGCAAAAATGCTGTTTTAGCTGTAGAAAGAAATCTGTCAGCATAACTCTTTGGGCTTGAATTGTAGGAAATTAATGTGTAAAATTATGGATAAACTTCTGGTAGCCTATTGCCCAAACTGTCCTGCCCAAAGTCCAAAATGTATGCGCTCCTTCACATTTTCCAAAGATGTCCTGCGGGCAGGATTACAGTCTTGGCAGGGCCTTATGTTTGACACCACAGGTTTAGATCCTATTTAAAATGCACAAGTTTTTTCTATTAGATTGGGTGGCTTTTCATCACCGCTTGGTCCCCTTACATGCAGGAGTTTCTCAAGAATCTAGCCTCGGCTCAGTGCGCTTTTCTCTCTACATGCTCCCATTAGGTTCAGTTCTAAAAATATGGAATCTTATTTCTTTTTTCTTTTTATTTTGACACTGTAATTTTTATTGATAGTTTTGTCACAGTTTAAACACAGACATGTATTGCATTACAGGAGAAATAACCATGCAAACACACAGTCAAAACAAAAACACTAAAGCGAACAAAAGGTGTGGGTGCCAATTCTAATCAACTACCGTATGCATACCTGCCTTTACTCCGCAGCATACATACTCCAGCTTGTATACGTGCTTTTATACGGGCAAGCATCAATAGATATACAGAGTTATAGACCTTAAATGTTTTGTTCGTTCATTAATTTTCCTTGGTGCCATATAATGTCCACTTCTCCCACTTAGCAACGAAAATATCTTCCTTTAATCTGAGAATGTAAGTCATGTATTCCATTGCATAGATTTCTCCAACAATATTTAACCAGTCTTTTGAAGAAGGCGGATCCAGTTTGCACCAGTTTCTTGTTATAGCTTTCTTGGCAGCTATCAACAGGATTTTTGTCAAATAAAAGTCGTCGTACATAACATACTCTCTAATATTCCCAAGATATACAGTTTTAAAATTGTGTGGTAATTGATAGCCCAAGATATTGCCTATTACAAGAGTCACGTTCGTCCAAAAATTATGCAGTTTCAGGCACTCCCAAAACTCGTGCATATGGTGTGCTTCCATGTTACCACATCTTCTCCAGCATGGCAAACTGTCTTGAGTCTGTTTACTTTTGATTTTTGGTGTAATAAAGAATCGAGTAAGATGTTTCCATCCAAATTCTCTCCAGCATCTTGAGTTAGTCGATGTGTTCTGGGTTTCACACATATCTAACCATTCCTCAGTTGAGATATCAGTTTTTATTTCCTGCTCCCATTTCTTTTTTATGTATTCAGTTGATGTTGCCGTGTTCTCTCTTAGATTTTTATATAGTACAGAAATTTCCTTGAATTGGAGGCCCCTGTATGATTTAATTACGCAATTCAGCATGCCATAAGACGTACGCGAACTTCGTACTTCCTTTGAAAATTAGTCTCTGAGTTGCAGGTACCGATAAAAATCGGTTTTCTCTAGACTATACCGATCTTTTAAATCTTGGAAACTCATCAAATGGCCATCTTTCATCACTGTACAAATCGCTGTTATTCCTTTTTGTTCCCACTTCCTGAATCCTGAGTCGTGAGCACTTGGTATAACACCAACAACATAGGCAGCCCAGTTTAACATCTTAACCTCCCTTTCCAACTTACTTTGTTTAACTAGGCCAAACCATATCTCTAGAGTGTGGGATGTTATAGGATCAAGGAAATGCTGTAAGGTTTTCTTAAGTTGCTCATTTCCAAGAAATGTCTGGACTGGGACATCCTGTACTTTTATTTCAATATCGTTCCATTTAGCATTAAAGTTCTGATCACACCACTTTATCGCTGGTCTGGTTTGGGCCGCATGGTAGTAATCTTTCAGATTAGGGAGTCCCACACCACCTTGCTTCCTAGATAGTTGTAATGTTGTGTATTTTATTCTAGGCCTTTTACCGTTCCATTCAAATCTAGAGATGAGCCTATCCCAGTCCTTGAATTTTTCCACTGGGATCTTAACTGGCAGAGATTGGAAAAGGTACAATAGCCGTGGGAGGATACTCATTTTTATTGTTGTGATTCTTGCACTAAAGTCTAGTGTAAGAGTTGACCAGCGGTTTAGATTGTGTTTAATTTGAGTGGTCAGTCTATCATAATTTGTTTTAAAAAGGTCACTCAATTGTTTAGTCACAGTTACACCCAAGTATTTCATTTGTTTTGCAGTCCAGTTCAGTTTAAACTTATTTTTAACCTCTTCGGATGGCAAATAGTTGAAAGCCAGTATCTGAGTTTTGGTCACATTAATTTTGTACCCCGAATGTTCAGCAAAGATATTAATTACATTAAACATCGGAATTAAAGTTTGGTTTGGATCTTCTAGGTAGAGTATGATATCATCTGCAAATAAGCTGATGATGTGGTCTTCCCCTTTAATATTTATTCCTCTCACTTCCTCACTTTGTCGGATGGCCTGTGCCAGGGGTTCAATATATAGAGTGAAGAGAAGAGGTGAGAGGCAACAACCCTGACGGGTACCCCTCTCGAGAGAGATTTGCTCCGTTAAGCTGCCATTGATTCTAATTCGAGCCGTAGGAGATTGGTAAATAGATTTGATGCACATCACAGCACCGTCATTAAAACCAAACCTTTCAAGCACGGCATATAGGAAGTTCCAATCTACACTGTCAAAAGCCTTCTCTGCATCCAGGCTTACTAGGGCCGCACTGCCCTTTTTTGTTTGTATCAAATGAACTATCTGGAGGGTCCTTCTTATACTATCTTGAGTTCTACGTCCTGAGATAAAGCCAGTTTGGTCTTCATTAATTAAGTCTGTCATAATTGCTCCATATCGCTTAGCGATTATAGATGTGTATATTTTGTAGTCCACATTAAGAACCGATATGGGTCTGTAATTGTTACAATATTCGGTGTCTTTTCCCTCTTTAGGGATTACTGAGATAATCGCCTCTCTCCATGAGGGAGGGGTTACACCCTCCGCAAGGGTATGGTTGAATGATGATTGAGGCATTGGTATCAACTCCTCCTTAAAGTTCTTGTACCACTCTGAGGGAAACCCATCGGCCCCCGGTGATTTATTAGCTTTAAGTCTTGAAATTGCTCTAGATATTTCTTCATGACTGATGGGGGCAGTCAGTTTGCTGTTTTGCTGTGTACCAATACGTGGCAAGTCTAGGAAGTTAAGAAAAGCAGTTTTCTCATCTTTATTTGAGGAACATGGTTGTTTATACAAGTTTTCGTAATATTTCTTAAATGTTTCTTCTATTGCTTCCTGGCTATACTGCAAGTTATTTGTAGATGGGTCCCTAATCTTGTGAATTGTATTAGCAGCTTGCTGCTGTCTAAGACGCCGTGCTAGCTTCCTTTGGGCCGTTCTCATAATAATCCTGTTTCAAAAATCTACGTTTTTTTTACACTTCTTCAGTCAATATATTGTCAATTTCCTTTTTTAGTGTTTTGATTCTGTCTTGGAGCTGAACATTCCGAGATGTTCGGTATAATATTTCTGTGTTTTTCAATTCCTCCACCTGGCTTAGGTACAGGGCCTTCCTCATTTGGTGTTGTTTTGAAGTTATAGCAATAAGCTTCCCTCTGAGTACAGCTTTGAATGCATCCCAAAACACAGTTGGGCTAATTTCTTCAGTGGAATTTTCCTCTATGTATTGCTTTATATCTTTCTTGATTTGGTCTTTCATTTCTTTTTTATTCAGACAGCTCAGATTTAACCTCCAACAGGTGTTTCTACGCCTACTATTTAGATTTAGCTTTAAATGAATGGCACAATGATCAGAAATATCTGCCACTCCAATTGTGCATTCAGTTACTCTATGTAGATCCCATCTATTCATTAAGACATAGTCAATTCTTGAGTAAGTGTTGTGAGTCTTTGAGTAGTGTGTATACTCCTTATCCAGTGGGTGATGTTCCCTCCATACATCTACCATTCCCTGTTCCTTCATAAAGGTATTAACCATTCTCGCCAGGCTGTTTTTGCTTCTATTTGTGCTTGTATCAATTCTATGATCGAATACCACATTAAAGTCTCCTGCACACAGCACAGTCCCTTCAGATTCTGACATGACTGTAGTAAGTAGAGTCTTCACATTTTGTTAGTTGCTCTCAGGGGGAATATAGAGATTGATTAGTGTCACCGCCTCCCCTTCTAGTTTACCTCTTACAATAATGTATCTCCCCTCGCTGTCCCGAATTTCTTTAGAACATTCAAAATTAACTGAATTTTTAATAAGTATTGCTACCCCCCTTTTACGACCTTTCTTGCAAGTACTATAGTAAGAATTTCTGTACCCAAATTTCTTTAATTTATCATGCTCTTCCTGCGACAGATGTGTTTCCTGTAGATATATTACATTGGCATTAAGCTTTCTCATTTTAAGTATCACTTTACTTCTTTTAATTGGGTTATTCATCCCATTGACATTAATTGACACCAGCGTTATATTCCTCATCTTTTCACTGTTAAGTTTTGTTTTATTTTTGGCTTATCACTATCATAGCATCGCACACTAACTCTAAGAACTTGGAACAAGATAACAAGAAACTTAAGAGAAACTGAAAATACGTATTTCTTACCCACAGCGTCTCTGTGGTTCGTGGGGTATATCCCTTTCAGATTAGGGGCCCCTGTGAGATCCATAGGTTCCTTAAAAAAAGAAGAAAAAAAAGAAAACCTACCACTTTCCGGTCTACCTTGCCTTGAAAAGTAACAGAGTAATGAACCTTTAGTTTCTGAATTCTACTGTTCAATCATTTCCACTGGATTCAAATGTGTGTATCCTCACTTATAAGTTCTCGGTGTTAGATCGCTGCCATCCTAATGCGTTTTGCAGTCGCTCCTCCAGCATCGCGCTTTCCCCGCTCTGCTGCGGCACCTCCACCTGTATTCCTCTCCTCCTTAGCTCCTCTGCCGCCGCCTGGCCGCTGTCGTATGTCCTGACACCGCTCTCCCAGTGGATCCTGATTCTGGTCAGAGGCGTCTGGAAGCGAATTCCTCTCTCTTTTAAGGCTTTCTTAATTCCAGCGTATTCCTTCCTCTTTTGAACCACGTCGGCAGCGTAGTCATGATCAAAGAAAAGCTGCTTATCCTGATGTACAACTTTTTTCTTCCACGCTGCCTTCAGCACCATCTCCTTGGTTGAGAACTGAAGAAAATTAACCACCACCGATCGCGGAGGTTTTTCTGGGGAGCGGGAGCGAAAGCTCAGCTCTCAACAAGTCTTCCACACACTGCAGCACAGAGTTTCCTTCAGAGCCCTCTTTTAGGCCTAAAATGCGAATGTTGTTCCGTCAGCTACGGCCTTCCAAGTCAGCCAGTTTCATCTGTATATTGATTAGAGCGTCGTTTGCGGCCAAATTCCACATTTCCATCTCTTCGAGTCTTTTCTCAGCTTCTTCGAGTCTGGTCTCATGGCTAGCTAGCTCATTCGCAGTTTCTGCCAGCTTTATATTAATGTCTTTTTTGAAGCTGTCGAATTCGTCCTTCATTTCTTGTGTGATGTCTTTCTTAAACGTGGCAAACTCAGTTTTAAACTCTGCTTTAAGTGAGTGAATTTCCTTAATGATGTCCTGAAAGTCTGCATGAGGGTGGCTAGCTACATCTTCCATCTGCTGGCCTTGCACGCTGTTCTCGGACATGTCTGCGTTGCCTCCTCTTGCCAGCTCCACTTGTTTCACAAAATCCTTAATGTTTCCTTGTCTTTTTGACCTTCTTCCACCTTCCATGGCATTTATTACATGGTTTAGCGGTGGAAATATTCGAATTCTGGTTCTCTTTCAAGTTTTGACCGGGAGCTGCAAGCTTATGCTGCCATCTTCCTTACGTTCACCATGACAGTGGAATCTTATTTCACTGTCATGGTGATAATTAAGTAAAATACTAAAACCTCTTTAAAAATCTTGTTTTACTGTGTTACTGACACAAAGTCATAGTTGGTGCTCAACTTTTTTAAATTAAATGAACATAAAAGCTTGTACTAGTTGGGCCCTCTGACCCTTACTCCTCTTTTGGGGGTGACCCTGGCCCTTTTACAGAACTTCTTTTGCAAAAAATCTGGGGGTGAGCTTTGATGGCAACTTCACATCTGAGAAATCAATAACTTCTGTTGTTAATGTCAGCTTCTTCCAGCTGAGGCTCTTTGCAATCATTAAAAATGTTCTCTCATCTGCTAATTTTGAGAACATAATTAGTGCTTTCATTTCATCCAGGCATGATTACTGAAATAGCCTTTATTTTGGAATCAGCCACGCTCTGCTTCTTTCATCTCCAACTTGTTCAAAATGCAGCTTCTTTATTTTGCCTTTGGGTATTTTAGAATTGATTTTAAGATTTTATTGGATATTTTTCAATCACTAAGTTGATTAGCACCCTCTTACCTTACTGAACTATGCATAGCCCTAATAGACCATCAGGGTGAGCTGTTCAGATGCATGTGGTTGTTCCAATAAGCAGACTAAAGCATAGCACAGACCAGGCTTTTGCCTTTGGCTCTTAAAAATTAGGATCTCACCATCACTTGATATTTTTTAAAACCACTAGAAGACACATCTTTACTCCCTAGTGTTTACATGTAAATGAGTGAGTGTTAAATGAGTTTTGACACATATTCTACTTTTATGTATTTTTCTGTTTTATTCAATTTAGTTTTACATTTTATCAAAGTTGGCCAACCCATGTTGTTTTTAATTGTGGTTACAAATAAATTGACTTGACCTTTTTTCTCTTTCTATTCAATTTTTTTCTTAATGTTCACACACCCATACTCAGAAAAACGCATTGAGGGAAGCTCTGGGTTTAAAATCTTGCCAAGGAATATTTCATCATGGAGGTTGGAGGAACCAGGGAAGAAATGTTTGAAAGGCAGATAGAGTGGTAAATGACCCACTCTACGTCCTAAGTCACAGCATTCCCAAATCAAACACAAGAACTAGTTTAATTTCTTCTGTATTCTTTCTTACATTTTTGCAGTTGCATTCCTCATGCAGTTCATCACTTCATCATGATGGGAAAGCATGTCAGAAATGCCACAAAGAGGAACAGATATCAAAGTTTGCTTACTTTTCCTAAGAATCCATTTGTTTTCTCCCCCCTTCTTTCTTGCAGTAGAAAAACAAGCTCCACAGATGTGGAAATGACTCAAGCACAATAATCCATCACAACAATGACAAGGCCTTTATTTGGTTTTGTCAAAGTTAGTTTTATTGCTATTTCATTTTGTCCCAGTTGAGTGTTTTTGTATCACTTAGTTCGTTATGTTAAGCTCTCTTTACAGTCAATCACCTAAAAGACTATATTTACATTATTATATAATGAAATCAAAGTAAATCCATTGAAAATAAGTACCTAAATAGTACATGCATTTTGAAATAGAACATTTAGAAAAGGTTAACTTAAAGAAAATCTATTTTATACCTGCTACTGTGTTTCAACACACTTATTTGTCCCGCTACAAGGCCACAGCATGACTCCATCTTATCCGGGATTGGCTCCTCGGGGTGCAGGACACAGCTGTAAATAGATGCAAAGAGGAAACTAAGTGGGTGATCGTGTTGTTTCAGGCTTGTTAACAACACACTAGCAGAGACACCCCCCCCACCCCCACCAACACCTCACACCAACCTCCCCCTTAAGTGACTGACAGTCTGAAAACATCATCAGTCAACCAGCCAGTGACTGTCCAAGCTATCCAGTGAGCTGGTTGCAGTCACCTGTAATGCACTTTGTTAGGGAACCAGCAGGCATGTTGTTCTGTCAGTGAGCCACCCAAAGAGCAAATCCCAAATCGGTGTGTTTCAACTTGGCGGTCGGTCAGTCATTCAACACCTTTTGGTTCATGCTATCAGAAAGAATTTCCTGCCACAGTTTTCTCCTCCCTTAACACCTGGCCATGCAGACACACACATGCATACAGACACTTGCAGGAGGCAGACAGACACAAGCCAGCCAAATGGCTTCTGCAGTCACACTTTGTTACTCTTTGTTCTCAAACAAGCAGCAGTGCTCCCACTGAATTCTCACATCTATTCAGCAGATGTTTCTCTTTCAAGTAATCAGAGAGTCTACCTGCAAAACTTTGCCGCTTCACTGTCTCTTGTGTATTCCATTATGAAAAACCACAGGACTTGGATGGGTTACTGCCCTGAAGGTTGTTTTAGCTCATAATCAAATCCAGCATGATTTAATGTGAGTGAGCTGGACAGATTTCAAAGGTGCCTCACATGGGCTATGATTTGATAAGCGTATTATGGATCAAACCACTGACCTCACTGTCTCACCACGGTGGATTGGTTATTACTCAATATTTGACATAGGTTACATATTGCATGTTTCTCTTTATTTGCACTTCATAAACACTGCAAACATGCAAAAATAAAGAATATCTAGAAATTTTATGTGATTTTTTTAAACTGAATTTATAAGCATGTCCCCTTTTTAAATAACCCAATTAAACAGAAAAAAGAGCACAAAAACAGTTTGCTTTCTCCCATTTAAATAGAATTAGTTTTTATGCTGGACTGTTGTTTGTGTACCATTACTGTCCTTGTAAAGGAACAGCACACAAAAAGGAATGTCGTTGTGTTTTGGTGTCATTTTGGCTTTTCACACATCTTCTAATCTCTAATCTTCTAACCTGGAGATGCGAGTGCTTCATTTCCTGTTTCAGTCGATCTGTAGTTCAGCTATAAAGTGGTGATTTTTTTGTTGTTGTTGCAGATACCACACCTATAATATGGGAGAAGACTGCAGTAAGTCAAGGGCACCTCAAGCATGAGTACAAATACTTACATGGCTGTGTTGACACAAGCACAGCTTAAGTTTGCAAAATGTCCTTTAGATAATGATACTTTACTAACGTCAGCTGCACACACACACAGGCTCATTTACATCATAACAGATGGCCTCTACAAAAGTGCACACACAAGGGTTTAAGCAGAACATCATTTGCACAAACATCTGCTGGATATGAGGTCCAGCATTGGTGTTTATTCACATACAGAGAGTGATTGTCGAAATTCAGCCAATGTGGAAGTAACATTGGCTGAATGTCAGGATCTAGTTGTGTACAGTCTTCCAAAAAGCTAGCACTATGTAGTCTGATGCCAGTGACGGTCTGCAAAGGGTTGCGGTCAACAAGCCACTCTGCTAACAAGCATCAATTATTCGCTGAAGGTCACAGGAGTCCAGAGTTTGGCACCATGCGTACTCTTTTGGAGAAGGACGTTTTGGACATCAGCTAAGTGAAAGGAGTGTGGACACACTTGGTCACCCCAGGTCTTGCATGAATAAACAACACTTTTCACACAGTGCTGACTCACAGATGGTTAGCTCCAACTCTCTAAGTCTCTCCTGGTGCTTGGTCAACTCCTGCTGGCTTTTGTCATGGCTGACAGTTCTGCAGTGTGCATTTGATGAGATAAAACAAAAGATACTATAGTAAATAATACTTGAGAAAGGGAAAGTATTCCTCATGTTCATCTGCTTGTTCGAAAGTCCCTATTAGCCAGTAGTGTGCTCTTCTTTTCTAGCTCTCTCCACTGTCCTTGTTGTAGGCTATTTATGTTGACCTGTAGCCATAGTCTCACCCCTGAGGTAGTAAACAGGAAATGAAATGAAAGTAGAGTTCATTATGAAGCACAAAAAAGCTCAAAAAATTGTTTTTAGCAGTTGGTTTCACTTTACTACAGAGAAGTTCTTCATATATCATAACTTCAGTGTATCTACATGTGATCCTGCCAGGACCTTCATTCTTAGCAGGTGAATGAAGGTCCTACTTCTTAAAGCCAAGTAAGAAGCAAATGGCTCTAGTCAATAAAATAGTGCCGCTTGCTTTTCCCCTGCCTCGTCTAGACAGAAATGCTTATGCTCTAAGAGGTTTTCCAGATACTGAAATCTTCTGTGAAAAGCATTGTGAGTTGGCCACAGGTAAATCCTCCTTATAATTTCTCAACTCTTTTTGCATCCATTAAAGAAGACTTTCAAGATTACCTTAGCCAAAGTAATAAATCTATAACTGTGGCACAAGAAAATAGATACATGTCCATATTTCAGCTCCCTCTGGATATTGTGCAAATATACGGGCTCTAGAGGGGACTCAGTTCTGGTTTTGAGGATAACTGCTCTGTATAATCACTTTCTCTTCATGGCTTGAGCAAGTTTTATGACCACAGCACCGATTGAAACAAAAAATAAAAGCAAAATTGTCATTAAGTGACTGTTTTTCTAATCACACTGCAAAGCTATTCTTTGTAAATCTTTTCATACAGTATATACAAAGTGACCACAAATATATGTTTGGAAAGGAGAATAAATTGCGACTTAGGTGCATTATGTGCTGTGTGTGCAATTTGTTAAATGGACGGAATGAACCTCATATCTGCTCTATATGAAAGGCGATATTCAGCTGCTCTTTGTTTAGGATTATAATAGCTATACATTCGGTGTTTGCAATATAGGCAACATAATGTTATCCTTACAGCTCTGCTTTCCCAGCCAGTTTGCTGTTTATTGGCTTTTACTAGCCTGGACGACGTACATCACGGTAAACTGTTGCAGAAGGAGCCAAACATATGGCGCCAATAAGATTAATAGTTGGGAAACACATGAAAGATCAGACAGAAGACAAGGAAGCCATTCAGATCTTCTCTTACAATCAGTCTGGAATAATTTCCATGTTGTATAAAAACCATATCTATGGGAAACAGACCAAGTGGCTTTGATAGTATGTTACAAAATAGCTCTTTCCCCTACAAATGTAATCCTGATATTTAATTATTCCTCATGTTTAAGATGTTGAGGATGTGAATGTGACAATTTTACAAAATTGCCTCACACCACCGTTAAAATCGGAAATAAATCCCATTAACATCACCTTTAAAGAGTTTTGATTGTGTGTGTGTGTGTGTGTGCGTGTGTGTGTGTGTGTGTGTTTCACGTGAGTGTGCAAAAAAAAAAAAAAAAAAAAAAAAACAGCTTGCAATAATTTATACTGAAAAAGACCCAAAAGGGCTCTATGCCAAATTTTAGCAGTTTGTTAGGTGTGCCAGCACACTTCACACTGCAGGGAGGGCTAAACGTAAATTAGAAAACCACTTAAACATTGGCGATGGGCTCCCACCTGTTTACTTTTACCTTACAACCAATTAATAGCTTACAGACTGGGTTACTTGTAACAGGAGCAATCATGTACGTGTGAGTTCAGTGATATACATTGTCAATAGAAAATTGTACTTAGTAGTCAGTATAATCTTTTAGTGATATAAGTTTGCATATTATAGAATACTGCATGATGACCCTTTTATGACTGTTGTTGGAATCAAGACTTGCTTTATAAATTCTTTCTCACAGTGATAATAGCTGAGCAAGCTGTTATCATTTCACTCCTGCCAGGAAGAGGGGAGCTGGATGCTCTTATCTTCAAGAAGAATAACACACACACACACACATACACCTGAACCACTTTTATCTTCACTCCCTACATACTAACATTCCTCTGTTAATGAATAGACGTATTCACTGTTGTATTACTTTTGTATATAAATAAAGGCACGTGCAGGAGACAGAGCGCACATCACAGGGCCCCCACTCTGGTGTGAGCGTTCTGTGATCGCCCTTGCAAGTAAAAACTGCAGCGTCTGTGTGTTTCTACCTTTAGATTCTTAGCTGAAGAAGTGTCTTTAGAATAAATCTCTTGACATACATGCACACATATGCAGAATATAATGCATAACAGTGATGTGCTTATGTTAATGTGTGGATAGAGAGTGGATGCAGTGCACCTCACCCAAAGTGCTGATGTCAGAGTCCAATCAAAAAGCCGCAAATCTGATCACGCGATACATTGTCATTCATTCCCTGGACAGAACTGATTTAAAGATTTTATTCATAGAGTCAAGCAAATGATGCACTCCTTCGACTCACCAGAGCGTCTATAAGGTCTTCTACCTGCTGTATTAAAACAGCATTAATCCATTTTTGTTTTGAAGTTTCTTTTTTCTCTTTTATCTGCTAGAGTACACATAATGTTTGCTACACTGGGCAAATCCTAAAGTGACAGGGCAGAAAGACGAGGTTAGAATAATAACAACTGGAAAGAAGACAGACATCATTACAAGCAATACATTTATATCCATTTTTAATTAGGTGGCTGGCTTTTCTCAGTCCACTGGGACCAGCTGACAGCCAAACTAGAAACTCTTCCCTTCTCTGAGTAATTAACAACTGCAATCGTGCAGTGAGAGGTCAACCAGCTCAAGTCCTCAGCTCAGTTTAATCAGTGTTGACACGGGGAGCACATTTACATTACATGACATGTTTCAACATGACAAGCGTTTGGGTGCCTCCTACTTATATTATAAATATGTGCTACTGTACTCATTATCATATGTATATTCCAAAAAATACAGTATATAGTAAAATACACAATTTTATGCATTTTATGATTGGGTGTGGCTTCCTTCTGACGGCAGCTTGGTCATAAATCATTATCTACATGTGAGGACATGCTCTGAGTCCAGTTTGCCAAAGTGCATCATAATGGAGCACTTTAGTTCAGTGCCGTCTTCTGCTTCAGAAAACAGGTTTAGTGAAAGACGAAGGAAACTCTGGGTTTTCTGTTCCAGAAAGAGCTAACTTTACCTCGGAGTCAGTCACCAGGGTAACAGCAGACTCACTCCCCCTCTCCTGCTACACTTAAAGCAGCTGTCTGACACTATGTTTGATTTCCGTATTTATTCAGTTGATGCCAAAGCACATTTCAGAGCACATTAATCAGTTTGCACCTTTACAAATGAACTCCTGGTTTAATTTGTTTCTTTTTATGTTCAACATCAGAACTTTTATAATCAATGTAAGGACACATATCATGGTATGTGGTGGATTTATTATCATTATAAAGTGAAACAAATCAAAGAGTTAAAACAAAGTGAAACTAAGTTCTAAACACTTTTTTCTTTCGGCTGCTCTCTTTAGGTGTCACTGCAGTGGATCATTTGGCTCCATATTACCCTATCCCTAGTATCCTCTTCTCTCAACCCTCTGCACATCCTTCATTAGGTCCATTAACCTCCTCTGTGGTCTTCCTATTTCTCCCTTGCCTGGCAACACTATATATTTAAAATCCTTTGAACAATATATCCACTATCCCTCCTCTCCACAGGTCCAAACAATCTCATCCATGCCTCTCTAACTTTGTTTCCAAACCCATCTATCTGAGCTGTCCCTCTGATACACTTATTTCTAATTCTCTCCATTCTGGTCAATCTTAATGAAAAGTCAGTGCCACTGTGTCCAAACCATATATTATACAACTATCACTACCATATTGTAAACACAAAGCCTCAAAAGAGAAAAACTGAAATTGGTGGTCCAATATCTGGTTGCTCCGGCATTGGGCAAGATACTGAACCCTGAGTTGTCCAAGTTTGTTAAATGGAGTGGGAATGTGTGTGAATGTCAGATAGACAGCATTAGCAAAAAGAAAACATTGCTTTTATGAATGTGGGAAATTAGATTAGAAAAGTGCTATATAGGAACCAGTCCATTTACCTCCTAATGTGGATACTTTATCACTTTAAAATGACCATTTTCTCTAGCTATACCACATTGCCACAGCCTGTTCATCAATGCCAACCAGACCACATATTTTGCAGAAGCTGGAAACACCACTGATAGCAGCAATTTTGGTATCCATCACTGAATACCAAGCAGTACGTGAAGCAGTATGAAAAACTTGGCACCATCCACTCTAGCACATCCCCAGCTTCTACCAGAGAAGGCTTTAATGCAGAGCTATTAAAATACCTATGCATGTGGTAAAAAAGACTCACGAATTCCTTTGCTATTTATAATACCAGTTGCAATAGCAGTTCTAGCTATGGTATTCCTGCACCGCTGACAATGGTGTGGTTTCATACAGATTGCACGTCCAACTACACATCTACACATTCTGCATTTAGTCACAAAGAAAGTTCAGCTTACTGTCATATAATGTCAAGAGGTGACTTGGCCAAATCTCCAATGCAAAAGTCATAGATTCCCCTTAAGATGAAAAATCCAACAGCTCTGAGTAAAACAGACACAACCACTTGACTCATGTAAAACATCACAGTGAAAGCACGTGTACTGCAGTTTTTCCTAACATGACTTAATCACAGCCAATTACTGAGTTTAATGGCGGCTACATTGAATTTTCCATTACTGTGTGCAGTGACAGTCAAAAAAGCACCAGTTAAAGCTCCCGCAACACCACACAGGCGTTTTGAATTACGTACTTCAGCTAAATTGACCTTTATCAGGTTAATGATGGGTGGGGCTATGGTAATAAATCTAGAGGTTATAGCTTATACACAAGGTCCAGCATGCCGATAGTTATTGCACCTTAGGATAAGTCTAAAGGCTGAATTGGATAATGTGGTGAGAAGAAATATTTGGATCAGTTTTCAGCTCCTAACATCTTATGAACAGCTACATCATCTAAACCTCTTTTCACTCATGAACTAAAAAACTGTAGAGTCACTTAACGTGCCATTTTACAACCATCTCTTCATGCCGTATTGCCTCTATTCACCCTTAGTTGGTTCATTACTGTGCATGAAATTGCCCTTCTCACTCCGGTGTGAAAACTGCTTCCCCACTCAGTGCTCATAAATTATCTGAAGAGAGAAAAGGAGGGGCCGCAGTGGTTTTCTGTTACTCTAACAAATTGGTGTGTTTTGTTGAAGAGAGAGAGAGAGAGAAGATAGTTAAAGGGTGGGAGAGAAGTAGACGGATGATGGGAGGGGAAGATGAGTAAGTGTTAGGTCTTTTGCATGAACAGCCTTTGAAACAGCGCATCTCAGTTTACATCAGGACTTTGAACCAGATGTTAAACAAATCTCTCTTTCTCTTTCTTCTTGTTTAAGTCACATTAATTTCTGTCTCTACATTCGGATGCGGTTCTGTTGTTGGGCTTATGTACAAGTGTTGAGAAAAGCAAGGGTCCAAATCAGCTTCTGATCAAGGTTATTATTAAAACTAAACTAAAGGCTAAAACTACATGTGAAAAAGCATTTTAGTTAACTAAAATAGAAATAAAAACTAGACTTTTTAAAAAATTATTACTTGGCTGATGAGTCATTGAATGATATGTGTATTGGATGTTTACAATACTATAAGACACTATGAGCCAGCTGCTATGAAAAAAAAAAGTTTTTATTGTAATATCTGTACTCATTTTCCAAAATGTTGTCTCTGATACATGCCCCCCATACAGTCATAATTGATAAGACTAAAACTAATACCGAAACTAACTAAAACTAAAGTTTTTCTGCATAAATGATACCCTTCTCAAGGGTTGTTTGAGTTGGTAAAGGATAGCTAGATGCATATTTATTTAGCCTTCTGTATAGATGTTTTTTCGGTATCGGTAATTCCCTTTGATAGACAAGTTATTATTCACTGTTACAAGAATCAGAACAGGAAAGCCAAGTACTGGGTGTGACAGGAACAAGGAGAAACTACTCCATACCACCATCGCCGAGTCTTTTTTTCATTTTAGCAAAGTTCATAGTTCCTGTATACTTTAAGTTCTGTATACTTTAATAAATTCAGAAAGGGGAGGTCAGTGCCTTTATTATGACTTCCAAGAACTTATTATGTCTTATTAAACTTTTTATATTTGAAGTATGTTGTGGTAAGGCAGAGGTCTAACAGTGTGCAGATCTGATCGGGTGTGAAGTTGGTCCTGTCTTCCAAGGAGCTGTCTTCTTGTAGTTGTTTTCTGACGGTCTCCACGGCCTCCGTGGTGGGTATGCAAGTGAAGAGAGAGACTACATCAAAGGACACCATGGTTTCATCTGGATCCAGGGTAAGTTTCTGGACCTTGTCTCTGAAGTCGGTGGAGTTCTTGTTATGGTGTGGGGTGTTCCCCACGAGAGGTGCAAGGATGGTAGCAAGGTGTTTTGCAGTGTTATAAGTGGCTGAGTTTATGCTACTGACTATGGGTCTGAGTAGGACACCTTCCTTTTAGGAAGTCCGTAAATGCAAGGTATGGCATCCCCTGGATAAAGGCGGTGATATGTAAGGCGGTCAATGATTTTTTCCTTTTCAATGTCTTGAAGGCAAACTATAACTTTGAGCTATAGCGCTTTGAGGGTCTCGAAAAGCCCTATATAATTGCAATCCATTATTATTATTATTATTATTATTATTATTATTGTTGTTGTTGTTGTTGTTGTTGTTGTTGTTGTTGTTGTTGTTGTTGTTGTTATTATTATTATTATTATTATTATTATTATTATTATCATCTGTGGACCATTCACACCCATAAGTAAAGTACACAAATTAATACAGAGACTTTGAGATTTAAATAGAAGTGCAACATGCAAACTGGAGTAAATCGTGTCAGGTTCCATAATAGAAACCCTGCAGGTCTCGAGTTGTTGCTGTAAGCATGCAATGTTGACCATCTCTAAGCTAAAACTCAAAGAAAATACCTGCAAATACCATGGCATGCAGCATGGTACGTAAAATTACTTTGGTCTCTACAGGTAATTTAGTCCCTCATAAAAATTTACAGGGAGCATTTTCTTATTTCTTTTCTTTCTTTCTTTTTTTGATTAAATGCTACACAGTTGCCTATGCCTAAAAGCTTTCAGGCAGGCTCAACCTCTCCTTATTCAATCCAGACTTCTAAAATGTGGTTGAGTTATGGTGTTATTGTTTTGGTAAGTGAAGTTCTAGTACTTAGCTTGCAGGTTATTATATACTGATTAACAGGTTAACTAGTTTATAAGCTAACTAGTTTATAATTTAGCATCAAATATGGTCACTTTTGCACCATTGCATTGGAAGACAATGGGTGGAGTTGTGGTGTCAGCTCCCACATACAGTGCTCATATATATATGCTCAAACTCCTGTAAACTTGAGATAGATAGATAGATAGATAGATAGATAGATAGATAGATAGATAGATAGATAGATAGATAGATAGATAGATAGATAGATACTGTGTAAAATGCATTATTTGGTGCTTTTAAAGCAACAACAAAAAGTTTTCTAGCATAACTACAGGCTTAAGTTTGGACATAAATCTTTACCCATCACACCATGTGAACACAGGCAGGCTGTAGTGTCTGTTTTTGTTTCTGAAAACCAATCACAATATGATAGAAAACAGCTGCTTTGTGTGTGTGTTTACCTCAGTAGAAATAAACCAAAGACAATGTCAAACTGTCTTGAAAGACATGGACAGCACGCAGATTGAGTGTTGAGTGATTCCTTTGGATCATTTTTTGCTGTATAGAGCTTAGCTTGGTCATATCTGCAGCTGTATATGAAAGCATAAGGAAGTATTATGTGTTTGCATAAATACATCAGAGGAAGTATGGATATGTGTTTGCATGCAATACTTACTTCTCTGCAGGGGGCTTTACACATCTAACAGTTACCAAAAAAGACTGTGTAAAACATGACTGCATATAGTAACTCATGCACACACACACATTTCTATGCGCACTCAGACAGTGTGGGTGGGATGGCTGCAGGAGCAGATTCACTCTTACAGTTTGATCACATCATTCAGTTGCCTGGCAGGGTAAACGCTATTAAATGCATTTAGTCACAGACAATGCTGAGAATCCAAACTGTTCTCTGTGTGTCTGTGCATCCGTGTTGGTCAGAGAATAATGTCGTCTTTCAATCCACTTGCAAACATTTCAAACATTTAAAGGTGGGGTTATGCTATTTTTTTTGTAAAGATAATCAAAAATCAATTATTTCAATATACAGTATCTGTGACTACAAAGCTGCACAGACTCTACAATCACTCACAGAGTTGCTCAGTTGCAAGGATGCCAGCCCTCTCACATTACCACCAGTGTGTGTTTAGTGAGGTTTATATAAGCAGCTTCCAATGTTTATTCATAAATACAGGGATATATACAGAATTGTTATGAATGTCTATTAGCCACAGACATTAAAGTTCATAAGAGCTACTATTAAACCAGGCAGTACTCAGTGGTGCCTAATGCAAGTCTGATAATACTGTTGCACAATAAGTAAGAGCTAGATCCCAGGGTTGGAGGAGAAATTATGATCATCATTGTTTCGTTGCTTATTAATATGTAAAAGCTCATTAGATGTACAATTTGGTGATGACTATCACTGTGAAACGAGTACTCCACTAGTTTAGCATTGCATCCTGACCAATGTATACCAAACTCATAGTTTTAAAACAAGAAGGATAAAAAAAATGCAGCAACATGTATTTGTTTTCCCTGCCGCTTCCTTCCTTTGCTTTGTTAATTTAGTATCTCATCATCAGACATGAGGACGTTCAAGTCCCGTATTAAATAAACAGGTTTCACTGGTGTTATAAAAGACTGTTCATTGTGCCAATTTTAAAACAATAGTTTAGATTCATCCTTATTTTTTCAATTACCCGTTATATTTGCAGCGAGAAACACATTGAGAGAGACTGACAGGTATTACGTAACTATGTAAGCTATATTGTGTATTTGTGTTTTTGAGACTCTTCCAGTAACTTCCAGTAACTTCCAGTAATTCGTGGACGCTGCTGTATTCCTGCCATGAAGTCCAAAGAAATCCACCCTCACTCACAAGCTTGGATGCATCCATCGTATGCATACAGTACACTTACAAGCAAATTGCCTCACGGAGGAAAGCGTGCATGTGCGCATGCACATGTGCATGCACCCACAGCTGTGAAAGTTTAGTTTGGATTTCCATGAACATACAGCAGAGGCAAGCACAGGAGACGGCATCTGCCAAAACCAACACAGGGTGATTGTGTGTGCATCTGTGCATCTGTATGTTGTGCAAAATACTGTTTTGTATCTACATGTGAAATAATGCACATGCATTTGTGTATGTGCATGCTTTTTTATGAACAGGACAGTGAAAAGTGACTAATACGATCCTTTGTTTTATCCTTATTCTCCCAGTCTCTCCCTTGCTCTCTGCTAGCTCAGTATTGTAATGCAGTAATTATCCTCAGTGTAAGATTTATGGAATGAGTTACACTAGCTATGATGCTCATGCAGACTGTTGGAGAGGGAGCGAGACTCATGTTACACAGCATGGTTCCACTTAACACCACCATCAACACATGGCTGAAAAAATAATGCTGACTAAACAGTATATAAGTCATTAGCTGTAAGCTATCAAACAATTTACTGCTCACATGTGTATGCAGGACTCTGTATCCGTGTGTTTGCTGTGCAAATATTGAATCTGTATGTATTACGGATTCTGATTCATAAAGATTAGAAGGGCTTTTATTTTTTGCCGTAAACATCACTGAAACATTCTTAGCTTTTCCTGCGTTGTCAGGTTAAAACAGGTGACCTAAGTCAATGTTTTCTCTGGTTTAAATGTAACATACAATAGTCATTTTGATAAGCTGTTGCTCACTTCTCAATAGAAATAATGTGAATACTACTAAAAATCATCATCATTAACATCACAAAGCCTCAGTATTAGTTGTTATCAACAAAACAAATGTTCACTCTGCCAGCACTGCACGTTGTATTACATTTGTTAGGAAAATGCATTTGTAGATTGAGCAGCAGAGTTGCAAATGTGGATTTCGCCCTTGAATGACTTGTCAAAATCTCAAATCTCAAATCTTCTCTGTTATTTATATTTATATTTATTCTGTTATTGACTGTTGTTCTGGTACCCCAGTGCTGACAATCTGGTGCCTGATCAGCACCTGATTAGCAGCGGTCATGTTTGACTGATCTGGCTATAGGGCAAGTTCAAGCTGATATTTTGCAAAACCAAGTTGCAGCATTATTTGGAGTAAGCTCTATTACCAAATTGAAGGCCAAGTTCCATATAATGATTTCAGAAGTGGATGCCCCAAGAAGATGACACTATTAAAAGACCATTTCGTAATCCTGGCAGCACTTAGGAGCCATGGGCAAAATGTTCAAACAGCTTTGCTATCACGGTTTGTAGGACAATATGCTCGAAGACTCTCTACCCACAAAATCTCCTGTTTCATAGGGCTTCCAGGAGCCCTGCCATGACTACCCTTCACCATCAGACCTTTTTGCATGGATGTCAGCAACATGAGCACTGGAACCTGAACATGCGGAGGAATGTGATCATCAGCGGTGAGTCCTGATTTTGGCTATGGCAGTGGAATCTTTGACTCACAGCATGGACTCAGTGATCGTGTCAGGGTTCCTGGGTCGGTGACCCAGTGCTTTCAGTTTTGTCACATTTAGGTTATGTTGCCACATCAATGCTTTCACTTCCTGTTTTTCCCCGTGTCAGCTTGTTTCTCGTGTCATTAGTCAGATTATGTTCAGCCCTGTACTCACCTGTTTCCAATCATTGTCATCATTCAACCTGTGTATTTAAGTTCCTCGGTTTCACCAGTTCTCTGTCGTGTCATTGATGTTATGTTGTCGTTTCCGCCTGCGTTCAGCCAGCCATTCAGTCCGTCCGTCCGTCCTTCATTCATTCATTCATTCATTCAGTCAGTCGTCCAGCCAGCCATTCAGCCATTTCCTACCTCTGTTCTGTTTGTTCACTGAATCGGCAATAAACACCAACCTTCACCTAACTGTCCACGAGTCCTGCATTTGGGTCACTTTCTCGCCTCCACTCAGCAACCCCTGACAGATCGCTTTGCTGATTGCTGCACTGATATGGTAACAGCTTTTGTTGGAGGCAGAGATGGTGTGGGGTGCCATTGCTCTTAATCCAGAGATATTGAGATAAGATTTTGCAACCAGTGTCAACCATATCTTCACAGTCTTCAAACTCTGTCCTTCAATATGACAACGTTCACTCCAACAGATTGGGGTTCATCAGACACTACCTCCAGAATTTGGGAGTGCAGAGGGTGGACTGGCCTGCCGGCAGGCCAGACCTCATTCTTATTGAGCACTTGGGGGTTTGGCTTGGGTGTGCTCTTTGTGACAGAGTGACCAGCACAACCACATAGGCTGACTTGTGATAAATGCTGGTTGATGAATTTGGATGCCATTCTACAGAATGGCATCCAAATTCTTGTGTGACCAAGGGGGCGACCAGCCTGATGAAGAGGTGCCAGGTGGTTGTTAGTAAATAAATGGTTAATTTGCCAGTTTCTCTCATTTCTACAGACTTCAGTCAATCCAATGAACAACATCAAACAAAAACCAACAGCAGAATAAGCATTAGCAAAGAAGACAAGTTTCTGATGGCTGCAGCTCACATGATCAACTCTGCTGCTCAACCCACAAATGCATTTTCCTTACAAACAATTCAGATGAGCACCATTTAAGGGAAAATAAACAGGCTTTCCAACAGTATAAGACTTATTGGCAACAAACGTTGTAACAAACACAAATCTTCATACATTTTGTACTAAATTTAATTTAAAATACATCATGTACTTTGAAACGAAAGGTTAAAACAGTCTTTATTAAAGGTCTAATATAATAAAACTATCTCTCTGTCTAAAGAGAAACAAAGACTGTAGGAAATCTTACAGAAAGACTTAATGATGTAACAAAATTTCTTACCATGATGAATGTTGTCAGATGTTTGTTATATGGGCTGATATAATTTGGATTTGTCTGTTTTTGTTTTTTTCTAGACAGCTTTATTTTGTGTGTGATGAGACTAATGAAGTTGATTAGAGACATTTGCTTGAATGAGAAACAACAGAGCACATCTTGACAACCAGGTTTTTCCAGAACTCTTTTTTTGTTTGTTTGTTTATTGTAATGTTGAATTTTGTGAACATGGGTCTGACTCATCTACAGGACTCAGACAGTGAGCAGGGGAGGTGGCCAGTGGATTGTTGTTTATAAGATTGAGATTTGATCCTCACAGAGTTCTGCACTGTCTGCTTTTCTAGAAACCCTCCTCAGCTTAGACCAAGCAACTTCCCCGACATGTTTATGACTGCAACCTACATCTTTTCATTGCAAAAATGAGACCAGAGGAAAACTGTAAGCCACTTTGTCACAGTGTATGGTGAACAAAGTTTGTTCTAGGACTTTAATTTTGTTAACATTACACAAAATTCACACTATACAGTGTATATTGCGTAACAAAGCTAATCTGTGTTCTGTCATGTCTTCCTATGCTCTCCTTTTTTTGATCTTTTCTCTCTTCTTCCCCATGCCACAAACCTGCCATGGTCCAGGGTGAGTGTCTGGTGTTTCAGTGTACTTTTCCACCACGACTCCTGCATATAAGCATCCCCCTGCAGGATGGAGCTGTACCTCCCGTGTCTATCTCGTCTCACCTGCGAGCAGTAATCAGCGGTCCTGCATTTAAGGCCATCTCCCCCTTGGAGCGCACCGCTCCAGCTATCCAAGTAAGCATATCACTAGTAACGCCTCAACTTGCGTCCCTTATCATCTGCCAGTCAATAACCTGCTTCTTCCTCTGCTGCAGTGGACTCTGCGACTCTCGCTCCCTAACCAGTTCACGTGGCTAAGATTTCATATGTAACAAAGACTTTGCATTCTTCTGCATCCACCCCATGTACCAGCCTATAGAACTTGTGACACAACCAGGCTCAACAGATTGCTGCCCCTCCTTGAGCCTGTTACTACATGAGTTTTCTTCCTGTTAAAAGGGAGTTTTTCCTTCCTACTGTTGCAAAGTGTTTGATCACAGGGATCATTTGTCGGGGTGTTCTCCCGAACACTATAGGGTCTTTACCTTAGAGCATAGAGCATCTTCAGACAACTTATTTGGCACTCTGTAAATAAACCTGAATTGAATTTTTCAGTCTTTATTTTGCTCCTTACCTTTTATTATAGATGTTTTCCACTCGGTCCATGTCTTTTTAAGATAAGAGTTAGGAATCTCTTGTAGATCTTTAAATACAAAGAATACTGATTTATACTGGATCATGTAATGGACATGAAGCAAGTGCAAGGTTGACAAAACTGTAGTAATACAATGTCTCCTTTTTGTCCCAGTTAGTAATCTGGCCATAGCATTTTGGACTAATTGTAAACAAGCCATAGGTGACTAACTCCAGTATACACTTAATTACAGTAGTCCAGTCTAGATATAAGACAATCCTGTATAATTCTTTTCAGAATGATTTTTAAAAAAAAAAAAAAAAAAGCTTTTAGTCTGGAGGTTTTTCTAACATGGAGGAAACTGGTCCAGCATTGATTTGTCAAATTTCACATTTGTGTCAAAGATTATTTAAAAGTTTTTACCATAAGAGGAGTTACAGATTGCAGGTTTTTATTCAGTCTCATCATAGGTTGTCCAAGCATTTTGGTAAGTTTACCACAGTTTCTTCAGTCTCCGTAATCCCAGGCTCACACCGTCATATTGATCATAATTCTGCTGCACAACTTTTTGTTCATTTGGTATTTGAAGATTGTTTTTTCTTTGACTCTATGTTTATGCTTGTCAGGCTGCAAAATAAATTTGGAACCAATCAAATGCCCCACTGGTCAAAATGAGCGATATATTTAAATATTTAAAATCATTTCTAATGTCTGATAGTTCCTTAAGTTACTCCCTGCTGCTGCTCAGTTTAGATTGATTTTTGATAGTCATTAACTGGTAAATTAAAATAATGCAGAGATTAGATTTTGGCAACAAAAAAGGCATCTCAGTGTTTTGGTTGTCTAACAACATGCAGCTGTAAAACATTACCAATGTTTAAGCTCAAATTAACAAATTATTCATCTGTTATTTAGATATGCAGATAATGACTTGAAATGGCTTTTAAACGACTTACAGACATCAGTGATATACCAATAGACTTATTATTTATTAAATACTATGTACTTACTTAAATACTATGAGTCAGCAAATTATTGATGTATCATTAATTATATCATGGCTCAAGAGTTGGGAGTTCGCCTTGTAATCAGAAGGTTGCCGGTTCGAGCCCCGGCTTGGACAGTCTCGGTCGTTGTGTCCTTGGGCAAGACACTTCACCCGTTGCCTACTGGTGGTGGTCAGAGGGCCCGGTGGTGCCAGTGTCCGGCAGCCTCGCCTCTGTCAGTGCACCCCAGGGTGGCTGTGGCTACAATGTAGCTTGCCATCACCAGTGTGTGAATGTGTGTGTGAATGACTGGTTGTGTAAAGCGCTTCGGGGTCCTTAGGGACTAGAAAAGCGCTATACAAATACAGGCCATTTACCATTTAAGAGACTCTATTTAACAACAACAAAAAAAGGGTTAAAAACTGTATTTCATACTATACCTTTGGCATAATCAAAGTGCTTTATCCCATAGTGGCTACTGCCTCTTTTCTCCTTCACATCTTCACTCCTGACCTACTTTTTGCTTCACTCCCTTCAGTCTAATCAGTCAGAGCCAACACACAGCTCTGTGGTGGTATCAGCTTTCACAGATCTACTCAAAAACACTCCCAACAATAGAAATTAGTCATGAAGAGTTCTAAAAAAGAAAACAAATGGGAGTACATGGCTTAAAAGCCAGACAGAGTGATTGTGCAATTCTTGTGTTGATGCAACATTCTGCATGTGCATGTATGCTTGCACGCACACACACACACACACTAATTCATTTCTTAAACATTTAATATACCTCTTTCTAACATTTACCCTAACCATAAGCCCCAAACCAAATCTGCACTCTGAAACTAAAAGGAGTAGTTTAACATTTTGAGTATTTGCGTTGATGTGATGAACACCACTTTCATTGCTCTCCATTAAACCTCTCTATTCAAACTACATCATCTCCTGTTCACCACTGTCTAAACATGTTAATAATAGGACAGAAAAGTATCTGAGGATTCATCTTGAGCATCTACTATATAAACTTAATTTCATAGCATAAAAAAATTTGTCTTTTTTTTAAGAAACAGCTTAAAACAAAAGGAATAGAATTCACTCCGACTGTGTGAATCAGTTAAGAAAGAAACCTATTACAAGGTTCAGGGCTGCTTATTCAGTGGGCCTAAGTGTACGCCCAGCTGAAGTGCCCTTGAGCACAATTCCTGTGTAAATCAAACACAGGTTAACAGATGAGACCGTCCTACAGTTCTAGAAAGACTGACTCTCTCCAACTTTTCAAACTTTTCTCACAGTTATTGAGGAGGAACACCCTGGTGTGTATCTCTCTGCCAGACCTCTACACATGCAGGGCAGACAGCAATGCTCTTGCACTCACGTGCACACACACACACACACAACATGTAGTGGATGCAGTAAGTCACGCCCTGCGAGTCAGCCAGATTTTTAATAAATGAACAATTTCTCATTATTTTGCACATTTTTGAAAGCGCATTCAGTTTGATTATTAAACTAACAGAAAGAGCAACACTCGGCCTAACTTATTTTTGTTATTTTAGCTAGCCTCTGGTAGCTTGGCAGATGTTGGTTAAGGAGACAGCAGCAGACAATTGAAAGTGGTTTAAGAGGTCATTCCAGGGTTAAAGTCAAGCAGGGTGGGTCTGTTTTTCTCTGCCAGGAAAACGTCAGAACTCACATCTGGAAACTCTCCCTCAAAAAAATCAAAATCACCTTTATTCTGATTCCTTACGGTACGGTATATAAGCCTCGTCAACTTCAATTGTAAAAGACAATTTGGTAGATTCAGATTGTTGACAGTCTGCTTATCCTGATTCACGTGAAGCATTCATCTGGCATTTAGTTAAAAAAAGGGTGGAATCAACCCCAGTTCCACATCACTACTGTGGAACGATACAGATGTCAAAAAACGTCAGCTATGATAAAACAGCAAAGACAATTAAAGGCAACGGGCGGCCTCAGTGGAAAACAGGTTTTATCACCAGAGCCAGCTGTGAGGCGAGCGGTCTGAGCAAGCAGTCAACCATGATGATAAGGAGGGTAGCAGAAGATACGGTAGTTTGTTTGATTTGGATGACCTGGCTCTGGCATCTTCTCATGGCTGGCCTGCTAAAATAAGGTTAAGAGAGCCAACAAGACAAATGTTTGTAAGAAACAGACCAAGACAAACAGAATGACGACTATAGCGGTCAACCACACGCAGGAAAGGTATACACAGACAGCCTCAAGTCAGTAGGTTTGCTGACCTGCTGAACGTATTCAGTATTTCAGGCTTCGCTTCCAAAAATTACTCCATGGTTTGTGATGTGTATCTGATCAGCAATCTCGCAAATAAAAAAGCACTCACCCAATGGAAGTATCTCTTATTACTTTTATTTATTTATTATTGATTGCTACCACACATTAAGGGATCACATTTGCAAGAGGTTTAGAATTATTGAAAACAGTAACTGCAGACAATCCCACCCACGTCCTGTGGGAATCCAGCCGGTGACGGTTCACTCTGCCTGGCAGCCAGCCCAAAATAACTGTCTGGATTGAGGATTACAAAGTTGTGTGAAATTTGAAAGAAACGAACAAATCAGCAGTGCAGCTGGACCAGCACTTAAATTATGGTTAGTGCAATTTGGCCATCATGTTGATTGTGGTTCCAGGGCAGGTCCTGTGAACGGGATTACTGTACGAACCCAGAGTAACATTTGGATAGAACTGTGCAATAATGCGAGGATCAGCAAAAGGGTGGAGGCCGATGTGTAGCACTTTGTGCGTCTACTGATTTGACAGTTTGCTGTATGTGCTGGTCCCTTTGTATAAAAAAGGTTTTAGGTCCTTAAATAAACTGTTTCACGGTGACCCAGGAGAGATACAGTACTGTGCAAAACTCTTGAGTCACCCTTCATTCTTATCTTTGCTTTCAAAGAGCCAGAGTTTCTTGTAATTTTTTAAAGTGGTCTTGAGCAATAGTTCTCCAGGCTTTCTGCTGTTGACTGCTTTTTCACTCATTTTTGGTCCAGTCCTGTTCGTGACGATTTTAAGACAGTGTTTTTTCTGTTTGTGAAGTCACTTGACACTAACTTGTGAATAATTCAAGCATGGTATCTTTATGCACTTTGTTTTCTGGCAGCCTGTTGGAAAAACATATGATTCATTTCCATTTCATTTTTTTCTATGAAATCTATAAAATACTATCTTTGCACCAACATTGTGATTCCCATAGCTAATTAGCCCAAATCTTGTCATATCTCTGCATGGTGTGCGGTGCGTCCTTGCGTAAGCTTTACAACTAAAAGACAAAAGCAGCTGGCCTAGTGGCAGATGAACAGTATCTGAAAGTCACATCATTAGGAAACAGGAAAAAATCCAACAAAGACCTCACACAAGACCTGAGAGATGCAGCTGGTCCTTTAGTTCATCCAGTTACTGTTCACTGACAGTCTGGACTTCTTTTAAAGTAGTTCTTTTAAAGAAGTCCAGACGCTTTTCTTTGTTCTGTTTAAGCAGATATTGTTCAGTATTTACAGATTCTTAAAGATCTGTTCAGGTTCTAAACAGATTTTACCCCTAATGAGAACACACTTTGGCCAGCCATATGGGTAAGACCTAGAAACCAGCCTGCAACCTGCTGACAATCTCAACAGGAGTGTAGTTTGCAAACAGTCAGCATCTTCCACAGAAACTATGCGTGACTGTGGGAACCTGGTAGAGGCACCAATTGCAAGGAGGCTTTGGCTATGTACCTCTTGTGGCCAGTTTTACCGAGCAGTGGTATTCAACCTCCTTCAACCATTTGCGAACCAGTCAGGGAATACACACTTCTCCCTACCAACTGCTGGATACCATAGTCTTAAACCAGCATGACTGGGACTTAGAAATTGACATAACAGCAACTACTTGTAACAAGCTGGTTGCAATACTCATTCTTCCGATCAGCAAGAAAGATCTACAATATAAAGTAAAAAATTAAAAGTGACAGTGAAAAATCCAAAATTTATACTTTTTGTCTATGATTTCTTTTCACATATTTCTAAAGCAATCCAGTGGGCTGGACTGGACCCTGTGGCTGGCTATGCTGGCAAGTTTCTTTGCTCTCTCCTGCTGTTCTTCATCTCGCAGCTTAGTGTGGGTGCTCCATCTTGTTACGGTTACTCCCTTCAATAATTCAAACTGATTTAAAAATTACAAAAATGACAATTGCTTTTGTTGTAATTTTTTTCAACAAACAATAAGTACTAAACTCAACGAGAAACACATTGCATTTCCTTTGAAAAAAGTCAGTCATGTTTTAACAGTTAATCTTTATTTATGTCATGCTTTCATTACCATTAACTACACTTATTAAGACATGCAGTTCATATAACTGCAAAAATGTAAATATTGTAATAAACTTGGGAAAGGTTCAGAAATCAATGTGTAGCTTAATTCATCAATTTAACGTTTATTTAAATGGAAATCTTTCAGATTACTACTTGAAGTATCACAACACAAAAAGACCAGAGGCTCATCCAAGATTTTTTGTTTTGCTGTTTTTAACCAACACTTAATCATTATATTATTATAGACAGCGGAAACATAAGACTTCATGCTCCAAATATTTTGGGCTAAATGGCAAGACAAGAGAGACTCTGAGATCAATCAGTCTGAAACATGATGTAAAGGTTCACCTGAAGGACTCAAAGACAGGTGATTGTGGAAAAAGAAATGCAGTTGCAGAATACACAGTGCATCACAGTTTGTTGCATTTGGGGCTGTACAGCTGTAGACCAGTCAGGGGGCTCATGCTGACCCCTGCCCACCCTTGAAAACACTACTGAGGATGTGAGCAACAGAACTGGACCGCTGATGGCAGAAGGTGGCCTGGTCTGACGAATCATGTTTTCCTTTACATGGTCGGTAGCGTGTGTGTCACTTACTTGGGGAACACCTGGGACCAGGATGCACTCTGAGAAGAAAGCAAGCTAGCAGAGGCAGTGTGATGCTTTGGTCAGTGTTCTGCTGGGAAACCTTTTGTCCTGTCTTCCATACTTTCATGTACCATGGCTGCAGACCATGTACACCCTTTCATGGAAATAGTAAATGAAAGTGATGTGGGTTTCAGGTATTGACACGGCCACCATATTTCACAGATCTGAATCCAACTGAGCATTTGTGGGATATACTGGACAAACAAGTTCAATCCATAGAGGCCCCACCTCGCAACTTACAGGATTTAAGTGAACTGTTGCTAACATTTTGGTGCCAGACACCACAGCACACCTTCAGGGGTCTAGTGGAGTCAAAGTATCAGGGCAGGAAAAAAGGGACCAACACAATACACACAGTGTTATAAACGATAAGTGTATATTAGGATTAATTAAATTCTCATTATTGCCAGTCATTATCAATAAGCACCCACTGTTGCAAGAGGGGCTGTATGACAAATACTGCACTTGAAAGACCTGCAATAACTCTACCTGTCTGGCAGTTTTTGACCAGTGGGAGGAGGGGTGTGAACAAAAAGCCTTGAGAAACAAACTTTTGACGGCAAAGCTTCGAGTTTGATGGAGCTTCATCTCACCATGAGCTATACCACCGCTGAAGTAGGTTAACAATCTGGGAGCAAGTAGTGGTGGAAGCCAGGTTCAAATGCTCTGTTGACTTTGGATGAGAAATAGGTGTTCCTACCCAGGGTGTCCTGATACCATGCCCACACTCAGACAGGATGGGGAGAGAAAGAGAGAAAGGCAGGTGTTGCACCTCAATGAGAGTGGAGAACATGACGAATGATATCAATCACAATAATATCATATCAAGCCATGTGTTGAAAAGGAAAGCATTCTTTAAGTCCTGTCAAAGTGAGTGCTGTGTGTGGGAGCTCTTTGGAGGTATGAGGCACAAGATTTATCGCACTTCTTTGAAGTCAAAATATCTCTCAAGGTTGTTTCTGATTTATTCAGAAAACAGTGTGTTTGCACACAAAAACAGATGTGTGAAGAAAATGAAGCATGAGATGAAAAAAAAAGAAAGTAAGCGGAGCCAAATAAAGAGAGTAATCGAGCAGTGGTTATCTGATGAATAGGCCGCATTTTAGACAGACAGGAAACCCCCCCAAAACCTCAAGTGCTACTCTTTGCAATCCGACTCAGCATCTTGGTAACTTGGACCATGTTTTACAAAATCTGGTTCTAGCTCCATCATAGACCATAGAGCAGGTATGGAAAGCTGTAAAATCCAATTTAATTTGAGATGGAATGGGAAGTGAAAAACAGGGAGCAGCCCAACTGATATGACAGAAAGAGGAAGTTACTTGTTAAGTGTGAATGTGGAGTACTAAAAACAGACAAAACATTGCAACTGTGTTTTGAGAAAGCGATCTCATAATGATTCCCATGGTCACACCAGTGAAACCAAATCCTGGCAGGCAGAGGGAGAGACTAAATACTAATGGGAACAGAAAGGTTGGGTTATTATTTAACCTTGGTTGTTTTCCACACCATTAGCCATTAATTTCAACTAAAATATAAGCTCTCTCTCATTAACAACACTTTAGTCCTGTCAACTGAGAAAAATAGGGATTAGTTAGTGTTATGTTGTTTCAAGCTTAATTTTTGCGACAGTCTAGTTTAGTCAGTTATTTCATTTATTTTGTAACCAGCTACCAAGTACAATACATAGAAACACTTAGGATCAACATTAATTTTGCTTGTACCATCTGCGATTTTAACAAAACACTTTTAACTTCTTGACTCTGCAACTTACTTCCTTTACTTCCAACTACCAGGTGTACGTGACAAGATTGAGCTAAAAAACATCCCCTAGCAACGTTTGCTTTGTATTCTCAATGCAGGAAGATACTATAGATGTGGAAAGGTTAGTGCAAACTACCAACTAGCTGTGAAATGAACGTAAATTCTCTTTTTTCTCACACAGCACCTTCTTCCTGTTTTTACTTTTGTTGTTCCTGGAAGGAACCATCTGGTGATCAGCCTTAACATTACTAAAGCTAAACTAACTAGCTCACCTCCCAAAAGCTAGTTCTGCAGCATTCTTGAAAGAGAACACAAAGTCAATTGCATGGGTCCATTAATATAAAATATGCCTTGAATAAATAATGCTACATTTCCAGTTCCAGTGGTTCTGCTAAATTCTCAAGCAATACAGAACTATCACATGCTAGCAAGTATCAGTCACGTATTACCATAAACGTACCCAGGAGCTTAAACTTTAAATAGTTTCCACAAATATGTGGAAAAGACTGGTTCTAATCTCCTATTTTTAACACAAGCCCATGTAAGGTCTTTAAATAATATGCAAAAAAAGGCACTAGTAGCATTAGCTTCCTAGTTTAGTCACTGTTATCTTCAAAATTATTTTTATACTATGCTTCACTCAGTCATAGGCTAAACGTGAATGTCTCGCACTAATATAAATGTCTTCAATAAAGCCAAGGCCATCAACTGCCCAGCCACCAGAGCGAGCGACCAAGGCGTCCCCCTTCCCAAGACGTCAGACAATAAGCAATCAAACATATACTTTACATCGAAAGAAAGACTGCTTTAATGTCCTAGTAAGTTCTGTACTCTGTTCAGAGGTGGCCACAGTACAAGCATTCTTCACTTCAGTCAGTAGTACAGATTCTTGTTTTAACTTTTATTTGTGTTACTCTGATAAAAGTTGAAGTACTGGTTAAACTAAGTAAAAGTGGAAAAGATTGAAACAAAGGAAACTGCCTACATTCTAGATGGGTGACTTAGCCTATACCTAAAAAGTAATTATAAGTCAGAGTTAAAGTGGGATTCAGCAGGTGGGGGGGGGGGGAACTACAAGATGTCGTTGTAGCGGTGCAGTGTGGGGAAAAGGATCGCTTAGAAATAAATCACAATAATTTCTGTTGTGACCTTCAATAGATTTTGTGTGTAGCTTGTGCCAAGATCTACCGACACAACATTATTAGGCTCCCAATGTGAAGAGTTAATGTAATGTCAACAGGGGAATCTGGATAACATGTCTTCTGGGTCCCCTTTTATATATATGGCGGTGAATTCTGTCACCAACTCTTACTTGCCACTAAAAACAGCCTTATTTTGAAATATTTTGTCAGAATACTAAATGCAGTGAAGAATGTTCTGAGCCTACCAGAGACCTCTGTAAAAAAACAATTTGTTTCAACCACTCCTTCGACTCTGATGGTTTGACAAAATCTATTGTGCCTGGAGGGAGAAAGGTCTAATTTCAGTCGAAGACCTATACATAGATGGATGTTTTACATTGTTCAGTCCGCTGAGAGAGAAATCTGAGCTTCCGCACTTTCGTTTTTTCTTTTTTCTTTTTTTTAAACAAACAAATTACACACTGGGTCTGAGCCAAAATGCTCTAAAAACCCTCCCAGAGAGCCATATATTTTCTCTGATATTCTAAAGATCTCGATTCCAGGCATCTTATGTTTGATTATACAGTTGTATCATATAGTAGCTCCTACTGTGGGCTCCAAGTTGAAGAAGGCCTGAAGAGAGTAGCTGGTAAGTTGAACCCCAAAATGCATGGAACAAGAGCCTGACTATAATACAAACCTCCTCTCTCATCACAAACACCAGATGATTGAATTCAAAGTTGCCCACTATCTTTACTATTCTAAACACATGTAAGGGCAAGACTGGTACTTCTCTAACACCATCTGGGGCAGACGTCGACTTACACAGGGCACATTATCTACACCGTCTGATTCTGCCATATATAGTCTGCATTCTGACCCCAAATATTTAACAGCTAATCAAAAGTCTATGATAAATATTTCCCTTTGGAACTTTGGCAAGTCTCCTCTGGCTGAAAATTCACAGTCCACAACTACATCACAACCATACATTTTCTTTGTAAAAAGGTCTTAATAAATGAAAATATTCCCGTGCGGTCCACATAAACAAATACTTCAGTCTTCACTTCTGCACTGGGCATTTGAAGGTATAATCTATTAGGCAAATGGGTGGTTCAGTTTTCAGGCCCCTCTTCTGTGGAACCAGCTTCCAGTTTGGATTCGGGAGACAGACACTATCTCTACTTTTAAGATTAGGCTTAAAACTTTCCTTTTTGCTAAAGCATATAGTTAGACCAGGTGGACCAGGTGACCCTGAATCCTCCCTTAGTTATGCTGCAATAGATGTAGGCTGCCGGGGGATTCCCATGATGCATTGAGTTTTTCCTTTCCAGTCACCTTTCTCACTCACTATGTGTTAATAGACCTCTCTGTGTTGAATCATATCTGTTATTAATCTCTGTCTCTCTTCCACAGCATGTCTTTTATCCTGTCTTCCTTCTCTCACCCCAACCGGTCGCAGCAGATGGCCGCCCCTCCCTGAGCCTGGTTCTGCGGAGGTTTCTTCCTGTTAAAAGGGAGTTTTTCCTTCCCACTGTCGCCAAAGTGCTTGCTCATAGGGGGTCATATGATTGTTGGGTTTTTCTCTGTATCTATGAAGCGCCTTGAGGCGACATTTGTTGTGATTTGGCGCTATATAAATAAAATTGAATTGAATTGAATTGAATTGGTTGCTCAAAGTAAATACTATAGTGGAAAAATAGCAATGGTAAATTAGAGAGGTCTTTGCTTTCTCTTTGCTTGAACAGATGAGGAGGTGGAACTGTTAAGGCCATCATGGTGAGAGATTGGGAGACACTGCAAAGAAAATATTAGAGTGGTACTAGGAGGATTATCCTGGGAATGGGGAAAGGAATGCCCACACAAGTAGGATAAACTCACAAATGGTATCTGAGCCTGGTTATATTGTTGTGACTTCACTTTTATGCTATGTTCTGAGACTAAAACACAATCTCCAAATAAAAAGGTTCAGAGGGCTCTTAAATGTTGTGTAGGTTACAGTGATGGGAATAACACCATTAAAGTAAATGGTATTACTTTTTTCAGTGACTGGTAATCTAACTAATTACTTTTTCTATTGTTAAAACGCCGTTAACATTCTTTCTTTTCCAAGAAAATGTGGTGCAGGTCTGTTACAATTTTTCAACATACAGACGGTTGAAGCTGTCTTCATCTTATCAGGAGTTTGGGGGGGGGGGGGGATCGCATGAGTGCTGCTGATTGGCTAAGGAAGAGTAAAGTAGTCATGATAAACCAACCAGAGGCAATCTTGGGTGGGTGTTCACATAAGAATAGATACACATAGTGATGAGGCAAAGTCACAGAGCTCAGATAATTTAAAGGTAGCATTATTTTCTGAGCTGTAAGGCAAGTTTTAAAAGATCTGTTGTGTTTTACTGTGTTATTTATTGCAAATAGAAAAAATAGTTCTATCTACAATTATACTATTTTATCGAAGTGTTTTTTATATCTTTTTATCACAGAGTAACATTTAAATAGTTTAGATTAGTATACAGTGTTTCCTGTTAGTTCCTATTGTTAAGCGCCCATTTATTTCAATTATATACTCAGTTTTATAACAAACAGTTGAGTATATATATTTTAGGATGTTAAGTATGTTTAGTAAGTTATATTTTAGTAAGTTCCATTAAAAGGGGATGCAAGTTCTTTTACATATTTAAACATTTTTTAAAGTAACACAATAGTTACTTTTCCAGGTAATTAGTTAATTTTATAATATTGTAACTTTTTTGAAGTGGTAACTAGTAAATATAACTAACTACTTTTTCAAAGTAACTTGCCCAACAAAGGTAGGTTAGGCTTTAACATGGTCAAAGTTACACATTGAAATAATAAATGTATTAGTGTGTACAAACCTTTCAATCCTGGGGATGAGTGCCACCAAGCAACTCATTCTGAGGGAATGTAAACCACCCAAAACCAATTTTTAAAGTGGTTTTTAACTAGGGTCACGTGGGGCTGTCTCTCTAACACACCTTAAATTAGCCAGGAGTTTGATTGTTTCAGTGTTCTTATTTATCTTGTTGTCAATGAAAAACTAATAATTTTCTTATTTAAAACTGCTCGAACCCAGTTCTAGATTAACATTACATGTAGTTAAAAGTAGGCCAACAGACCACATGCTACATAACTAAAATAGACAAGCTCAGATTTGTATTATGGGGCAAAAAAATATCTGTTTCACTCGGCTCTTTTCATCTTCTGCTTCTTCATATCAAACTGCCACATCACACTTTCTGCATGTAGATCTGCCTCAGTCTCCATGAAGGAAAACAATATCAGTGTATATTGGTTCCATAATAACGCTGCTTTGCTGCCAAAAATGACCTAGTTTTTCTTGTCATATCACTCTGTCGATCTAAAGGCCTGCCTGCATCGAGTTAGCAAGATTGACAGGCCGGTGTGTTTGGAGGGGCCTAAGCTGCCTTCTGTGTTACTGCACACTGTCAGGGCTGACTTACATATCCTATTAGCGTAGCAAGCGAGATAAGCAAAGTGGGATAAAGGAAAGAATCGGGCCAGGAGGAGTCACAACATGGTATTGAGAAAAGTGGTATAAAAAAGGACGTGGATGCAAGAAAATATAAAGGAAGGTAATAATGTCAAAGAGAAACACTGAGTTTTGAATAGAAGAAGGCATGATGAGCTTTTGTTCAGAGGTTGTGACTCTGGTACAGAAAAAGCTGGGATTCAAGTAGATGTATTTTAACATCACTCAGATTTTGAAATCAAGGACATTTATTACTAATTGGATGTCTCTCCCTCTGTACCCTGACTTTAACTACATTGTGAAGTTAAAAATTTTTAAAAATACGCCTGACATGGATAAGTTTGTAGGTTTCTATTAGTTTGACAAAGACCTGTTATGGCCCTATATAATACTGAAGGTAAAGGCTGAAGTGATGCAACCGATGATACAGCCCAACCTCATGAAATCTACCAACTGATTATTACTTCAAAAGTATCAAAACCAATTGAGCAGAATGAGCTATACTATCAGAAGTCATGTAATTTATTTTAAACCTCTTTTGTGATCACGATTATTATCCTCCTTAGTTATTCTTTTTATGTATTTCTTGTATCACTTTCACATTTGTAATAAAGCATTACACAAACTTTTAATACTTTTTAAAATAAATCTAGCCAGATTTTTATCATCAAATCAGAAAACGGTACAATTTGTAGTCTATAGAAGACATTAAAGCCACGCTAGCCTAACAATACAGACTAAGCCAGTGATCACTTTTGCACATTTATGGATAGCCAGAGTTTCTTTCATCATTAGTTTCTGAGACTTGTTGCAAAAAAAGACAATGGCAGGAGAGAGTAGGTGACCATAGGTAGAAGGAAAAAGTGGAGCAGAGTAGCAGGGGAAAAAAAGGAGGAAGAGGGTGACACAAGGGAGACAAATGGGAAATGGGGCAAAGTCGACATGGAGACGCCAATGGGAGGTGGGGAGCTGCAGAGAGAAGGGGAAATGAAAACCATGTGCAGTTACATAAAATGTGTGTCAACCTCTCACTGTGAGATAGAAAAGGATGGTAGAAAGGAGAGAAGGGCTGTTGAGTGAAAGAGAGATAACACTAGGTGCAGTAGTGTGGTTCCTCTTATTCTCTCTCAGCGAGATGCCGCCATGTGAAAGTAGGCCAAGGGGGGAAAAACACACATGGAGTTCATGCTTTTAATGATAAATAGTGCTTGTAGGCTTCTCTGGATTGTGTTTCTGAAAGTAAAAACACACCCTAATAAAGACCACAGAGCCAGAATTCAATTTCTACATCTTCAGCCAATCGCATTCATAAATCTTAAAATCGATTCTGAGACGCCCTAGATTTAAGATACACTATATACTGCGCAACATGTTGATACACTGAGGATTAGCTTAACTCGCTCATGAAAGGTATGATGGGAATTTAAGTGCTGCAGAAAACAATGATGCAAAATTGCCTTCGGCGGTTGTAAATGATTAATTTTTGTCCAAATCAGCATTAGTTTCATATTACTTAACTCATGCTCAGTGGCTGACTTCAAGCCTACTCTTATTTATTGTAAGAAAAACAGAAAATGGGGGAAATTTATATGCATCTTAGATTATGTTTCTCTTCTGCCTAACTGATGGATGTTCACATTACAGCATACATGTACACAAGGAATATTATCCAATAGGGTAAACCATCAATAATTGTGGCAACTAAGGCTCCAGCTGAGACATAACATAATACAGTAGAAGACTGTTACAGTAGAAGACTTTTGGATCTTGAAAATCAAAGAAATGTATGCAGCAATGACCACAAACTCAAAAAGTGCACCTAGTATGTGGTAACATGGCCATAGCTGGCTGTGAACCAGACATGAGGGGAGCAGGGGATTTGAAAGCCTACCATCGAGCTCCTGTGCTTGGCAAACTAACTGAAGATTATATGTGTTCTCTGTGCTAATCCTGGCCCTATCTCTGAGGGCTTTCCGGTTTAAGGACAGTCTTTTAACACATAGTGGTAAAGAATGACACTTTAATTGTTGTGCATTAAGCACAGAGAGATCTGCTTTAACCTTCTGACCTGTGAATGACCTGCTGAAGGATCTGACTTAACCACGAGGCATCTGTCATCTTTACTGAGTCACTTCCACATGCTTGACATTGAAACCATTCCTACGAAAGAGCCACGTGTGCCAGGTGTGCACTCTGAAGAAAAAACTTTTACACCAAAAGGATCTTTTTCATTTTCTTCTCATTTAAGTTTTACTAAAACTTACTACATTTTGCTGTTTTTTATATATAACTGCTGTTACTTTGTCATCTAAATTGTGTCTGGAAGTTTTCAGGAGTTGATCCCTAACCATATGGCCTTTACGTAATTTATCTTATTCCTTATCCTCCACTATCTCACATGCTAGACAATTAATCAGGCATGACGTGTATGCCAATGAGACATACCATCAAAGAAATAAGAGAAACAGCCCAATGTAAAGATTGATAAGATTGAATATGTTGCTCCATACTTAAATCTCAAGCTCTGTAGGTGGAACAAAGATGCTGTTTTCACCAAAGAGAGACCATCAGCATAACACAAGTTTAAAAGAAATTACACACATTGTCAGTGTTTACACACTATATCGCTTTGTTTCATGGGCTATAATCTGAATTTCAGAATATAACACAGGAGAATTTTGAAGTAATATGGTTTTTGATTAATGTACTAGCATTTAGTGAAGTTATTTCAATGCATGACCCCTTCTCTGATTGTCCTCAAGGAAAGAAAAAACAATTACAGAAGGAAAATGATGGCGATAAAGCCCATGTTAAAAAAACAGCAAAACACATTTACATGGTACAATTATGACCAATTCATTGGCCAAATAATTTATCAAAGTCTGAGCACTCCTGGGAGATGAAATGTAGAGACTGATCACTCAGACTGCTGGAGGGCTAATCTGTCTACATAACCTTGTGGTCTTATTAGCCATAAAACAGTTTAGCTAAAGTTCAGTTTAGCTGCATTTTCAAGCTGCCAAAAACACAAAAAAGTAATACAATATAAAAGAGAGGCTTTGAAATTTACAGTATGCAAGTACTTTTGCCATTTTTCAGCAAGTGCGACATTACATTTTTGATTTTCTTTATTTAATTGTGTGGCGGGGTGTGGTTGTTGGCTCGGCTGCAGGCGAGGAGTGGAGCTTTACCTATTTCAGTAGCAGCTGGAGAGGAGAGCATCGTCTGATCGGAGCAGCTGGCATGAGAGGAGCTGGTAGCGGAGATTGAGCTAAGCACTTGAAAGTGTGAGAGTGCAACAGGCATAAATAAAAGCTGCACAAACATCTGGGCTGTCCAAAATTTGCCTACTTCTGTCTTTCACAAAGTGTATTGTACATTGCTCTTGTTGTTAGTGGTGGTGTTGTTCCTGGAAATGCTTAGTATTACTCAACATCACTGGGAAATCACTCAAGGCTTCCTTGAAATTATTATTCTTTCATGCACAGAAACAAAAAAAATCAACCTCTTCTGAAGTCAGCACAAATGTAAGATTAATGTGAAGATAAAGTTGAGAAGATAAGAAGTATATAACATTATTAAAATAACGAATAATATAAAGATGTACTATACAACTATGTAAGTTGAAGGCCTTGGTGTGCATAACTTGAGGAATGACAGTGGAGTTCAAGATGCATAGACCAATTCTACATAAAAGTATATTATTGTGGTTGGTGCTGTGACATGAGGAATCAGGGAAAGCTAGTGAAAGGAGTGGAGCATCCACTACTGTAGATGTCTCTAGTTTTGTGCAGGCAAATTCAATAGAAAGGTGAAAATCTATGCAATCGAGTTAACTGTTAAAATAAATGAAAGTGTGTTTTCAGTCAGCATGAATTTTAGGGATTTTTCCTGTTTTCTTGCTGTCACGAGTATGCTTACTATTATATCTTATGGCTAGGTTTGGCTCCAACTAATGAACTGTAGTCATAAAGCAGGCATTCAATGAAACGCATCTGTTTGTTCTTTGCTTTAAAGAGACATTGCATCTATGTCATGCTGCTTCAAGCTGATAGTAAAGATGATATATAATGTTAACTTTCTCCAGCACTACTAGAATAAGGACTGGGTGGACTGGGAAATGCATAACGGTCATAATATTAGTTTAAATCGAAGGGACCAATACCTTTTCTTGAAGATTGATCCGAGATTAGGTGGTAATCATAAAAAAAGCAAACATTACAAAAACCTTTTATCGCTGCTTTTAAACTAGACTCTCCCAATTGAAATATTGTCAGGGCAATGGGGCAATATTTGACTTCTGACTAAAGCAATTTACTTAAATGATCCCAGACGAGCCCTTCCACATGGCCAAAATTAATCTTATGCAAACGGAAGAGATTCAGCCTTGATTTTAGCACGCACCCTTTGTTACCACACCAGCAGCAGTAAACAGACTTAGTCACAGCTAAGCTCATTAGTCCGCTGTGCTTTTGATGTTTTGATTTATTCTGACCTCCCTCCAAAACAGAGGTAGCCACAAGAACTTGAGAGGCAATGCAATTTAAGAAATGCCTTTTGAATGTCCATTTAGTCGCGTGTACAGCTGCAAGGAGATGTAAACACCCCATCCTCACTGGAAAGATGACCATCCTCACACTCGGTAAAGTATAAAAATGTGTTAAAAAATTAAGCAGGTCAATAGGTTTTTTTCATGGCTTTGCAATCGGCAGATGTTTCACATTCTGCTTTGTCTACAAGTCACATGCGGATGTGGATGGATTTAACATACCTGTGAGTCATCACAATGACTGTACAGTAAGTCACTGGAATGTACACAGCTGAGAAAATAATATTTTGCTGGGAAAATGAGAATCTCTTGCAGCAATTTATTGAAAAATGTGCAAACATACATGAAAATACGGGCAAAATTAATTTGTACAATTCTAACCAGCTTGACAGTTAAAATTTGCTCTGACCATCTTTATTCTTTATCACAGCCTGAACTTTCATAGGCAGCTTAGTTATAATTTCTTTAAGTAGTCTTCAGGAATAGTTTTGCAGGATTCTTAAAGGATGTTAACGATCATCTTTGGATGGTGGTTTACTTTTCTTCTGTTCTCCGTCAAGATGATCCCACATTCAGTAGGGTTGAGTTCGGTGCTCTGGGGAGGCCGATCCATGACTGTCAGTGTTTCAATATGTATTTTTCTATCCAGGTATGTTTTTACAGAACTGGCAGTGTTTTTGGGGTCATCGTCATGCTAGAAAAAATGAAACGGTTATGCAGAATCTTGCATAAAAATGTAATGATATTTCTCTTTGTTCATAATTCTATCAATTTTTTCAAGATCTCTAATATCACTGCCTAAACTGCAGCCCTAGACCATGACAGAGCCTCCACGCCACCGTGTTTTACAAATGGCTCTAGACTCTTGCAGTTCTTGTGTAATTTGGCATAGCTCAGTCTTTTCTCTTTGTTTCCTTTATTAAGAATGGCTTCTTGACAGCCACCCTTCCACTGAGACCATTTCGAATGAGGCGTCAGTGAACAGTAGATGGATCACGCTCAGGGCCAGGTGCATCTCTCTGGTCTTTTTGGCTATTTCTTAATGATGTGACTTTTAGATATGAGACCTGCCACTTCTTCCTTTGTCTTCCACTTGTACAATTTCCTGAAGTTTTTTTTACAGACACACTGCATACCATGCTGATATATGCCAAATTACCACAGTAACACTAGCTATATTGGTGGTTTATTGCTGTGGCATCATCCTATTAATGAATAGTGAAATCCATAACCAGCTATAATATTTGTTATTGACTGTTGTACTGGGAAAAAACAGGGAATAGGGTCACAAGTGTTTTTGTTTTGGACTGTGTTTGTCTATACAGAGGTCACTGATTACCATTCAGGGAATCTAAACCTCCAAGTTAGAAAATGTTGCAAGTCAAGTTTTGCTCTCGTGAAAATCTCTCTTTGAGTCAGTTTTGCTCCCAGATTGAAAGTTAGTACTAAAAATGGAACTCCACACTAAATCCCAGAAAAAAAAAACTATTTCCCAACATCAGTATACAAAAAACACCAGTGGCTGGTTTGAACTGGATATGCTGAAAGCAAAGATTCATTTACTGACTTCATGGGAGTGACTGAGGCTTACACAAAAGTAAATGGATGGTAAAACCTCAATAGTCTACAAACAAATAAAGTTAACATCACCTTTTAGCCTGAGACAGCTCCCATTATTGCCGACCATCCTTTAAAGAGGCACTGAGAGATTTCAAGCAGCATATGTTTCTCTGTTAAATATGTAAATATGTTATTAACTAAATCCTGTTTGTTACTCATCGCCATAATTGCACACATAAAAGCAGCATTACAAAATACCCCGTTAGGCAGACATTCAGGAACTTTCACCGTTTTTTTTTTTCTTTGTTTTTTTCTTTTACAGAAACTCCAGACATTTCTGTTGGACTTTGTGTTCTCTCCAGGTATCCTGGCTTCTTCTCACAGTACGAAGACATGCGTGTTACTTTTAAGAGCTTGGACAAAGAAGGCAAATAGACATTGTGAAGACGTTTATTTTCACCTCTCGTCCAAGAAGTTTCTTCACTGCCTTCGTTTTTCAAGCTCTTAAAGTCAAAGTCAGATTTATTTATATACCACAAACACACCAAAACGTTTTACATTTCCAGTAATCAAAAGAGATAAAAACATCGGAAGATGTGGTACAATTTAAGAGGAAGCATAAAATGAGAAAATTCGAGGAAGAAATAACCCAATAAAAGTAGTCAGAGCTTATTCTCACTTAACAGCCAAGGATTAAAAGTAGGTTTTCAAACAGGGTTTAAAAGTGTCTAATGTGGGGCAAGTCCTGGTGTGAAGAGACAGTTTGTTCCACAGTTTAGGAGAAGTTACAGCAAAGGCATTATCTCCTCTGTGCTTTAATCTGGATCTCGGGACAGCTAGGAGCATTTGATCAGTGATCTTGAGGGAATGTACCAGTTCAAAAGATCAGAAAGGTATGAGGGTGCTAACTTGTGCAATTCCTTAAAAACAAATAATAAAATCTTACACTCGATTCAAAACCTGACAGGGAGCCATCGAAGGACGCTAGTATAGAAGATAAATGGACCTACGTGTGCCAGTTAGTAACCTGAATAAAGACTATTACAAAAGTCGAGCCTAGAAAAAATGAAGTGATGGATAGCTCTCTTGTGTCTCTGAAACAGAGAAATTGCTCCACTTTTACAAAAAGCCCGAGATGAAAGAAACTAGCTTTGATTACAGCATTGATCTTTTCATCAAAAGTTAGATTACTGTCAAAAATCCCTCCCAAATTCCTGAAGAAAGGGTTCTTTATAAATCTCTAAAGGGTTGACATCATAGAGGTCACAGAGACCAAACACAATGACCTCTGTTTTCTGTTCATTTAAATTAAGGAAGTTTAAAGCCATCCATGCCTTAACTTAACATCCTCCAAATAATGTAGTAAAACCTTCAGAGGACTTATAGATTTACATTCCTGTAGCAGGTAAATCTGCTAGTCATCTGCATAACAATGAAATGAGATGCCATGTTTTTTAAAAACTGAGACTAGCATGACCTGGATGACTGAGAACTTACACAGACACATGCTAGGTTTATTGTTTACTTTAAATTAGCTGTAGATGTGATTGGCTGTGTCTGTCTGCGTTGGCTCTGTGATAGATTATCTAGGGTATACCCCACCTCTCGCACTGTCACAGAGCTGGGATAGGCTTCAGCCTAACCGCAACCCCTGAATTGGGTAAGAGGAAGAAAGTGGATGGTTAATAGCACTCACACAAAGCCATGACATTTATTTATTTAAGTATTCAAGTTTTGCAAGTGGAACCCCAGATTAATATGATAAGTCTTTCTAAATATGGAGAAAAAAATAGATATTTTTAATTAAAGGCAATCAATAGTCAGTCAGTAGCAAGTTGAAAGTATATTTTCTGGTGTTTGCAGTTTGGTTGGTTTTTGACTGCTGGAAAATCTATAAATTTCACTTTCATTTCCACCAAATTTCAAAGTTGTTTTTCTTTACAGTGCATACAAAAAGCTAAAGAATGTGTAAAAAAAACTTTACATAGAGACCCTGACCCAGGATTGTGTTGAGGCCCATTGGAGGACACATAAATGGCCAAACTTTTGAAAGTTTCCAGACACAGTAGGTTTCAGGGTTTGGAACAAGGGTGAGTCTTCCTAAAGCTAATTACTGTGTGCCAACAGAAATAACCCTGTCACTCTAGTGCCAGCCCACACATACATACATCTTGTACACTCACTCACAAAACGCATTGTCCAATTTTGTCTCCTTTGCAGTCAAGTGGTATATCTGCTGAGGGTCACCGCAGAAGTTTCTTCCGCCTACATCCCCTGATAACCACCCTGGGAGCGAAACGCAAGCACATACACAGCATTGCCATATCTTGCTGTGCGACACATGAGATAGTGAGTAGCCGCTACTCCACTGAGCTAATTGTTAAGTGTGTTCAGCTCTTTCAGTGACACAGACACAACTGTTCACTGTACAAGTGAGCCAGACGACTGGTGGCCGTGATAAACTCAGGACCAAGTAAAACACTGGAAGAAATTCTTTTAATTCCACTTAATCCTCAAATCTTTCATAAAGTGAGAGGGAAGCAATGATTATACATATATTTGCAAGATAAGTTTCAAAGAAAATCACATAAATGCATTCATATCTCAGTACATTAAGCTACTGTGAACTAGGGATCCACTCAACTTCACTCACTCTAACGCTGGACTGTACTGATCAGCAACAAAGGGGATATTGCCATTACTATTATGGAGTGAAATTACACTGACTGAAGAGCAGTGTTGTGGACCTTCTCCTCAAACTGAATAGCAATCTGAAAACAAACTTTACCCTAAAGGCGCCTACCCAAAATTATATCATTAGGTCCAGTATTTCGGGAACTAAGCTGACATCAGTCAGGTGAAAAAAAAGTGAAAACGTATGGCTCTGTCTGCAGCAGACATCTTACATTGTACACCTATAATGACTACAGCCTTATCCTGTAGATCCCTCCTTTAATTTTCATGACTGCAATTTTCCAGTGATTACTTCATTTTTCTCTGAAGATGAAAATGGTTTTCATACACACCAAAGTGTCATCGTGTTCGTGGATAATAGAGCTTCCAGGTTGGACAACCCTTTCACATGTTCACGTGTGCGTGCTTTAGCCTGCAGAGCATTATCGGTGGGTTTTTTTCTAGGTTTCTGGTTGTGATGTTCAAGGAAACAGCTCCTCCTCAAGTCCATCTGCTACTTTTGTCTTTTTAACTTTTGTTACTTTCTGTAACTTCAGCCTATTAAAAGTCAAATGACTTTTATAATGAACATTTGATTTTTCTGTGTTTAATCTGTGCAGTCACAACTAGAGTTTATTTTAACTTTCCTTGGCTGAGGACTTAAAATGTATTGCTCAGTGAACACATATCATTGCCTATGATGACAAGCAGCCTCATCACTTAGCTGTGCAGCATAATCCAACAAGCATTGAGCAAGCATAAAAATATAAATAAATAAATAAAAATATAAAAAGAAGAAGAAGAAAAAGGAGAACAGGGAAAGGAGGGTTTGACTTTTCTTGGAATTTACTCCAGATTTTCTATTAGTTTCACCCCATTTTTTTGTCACAGTTAGTGGGGCAAATATTAGGTCCAAATCAAATTACAATTTGATTGCAATGCATGTTGTATGACCTTGAGAAACTGCTATGAAATGATTGTACCAGCAAACCATAGCTGATACAGAGGTTAAGAAATTACACAGTATTGATTTGGAGTAACAGAGTCTTTTGTTCAAACTGTTTTGTGTTTTCCAATTGGACAGCCAATTTGGAAACCATGCCCCATATTTCCAGTCAAATTCATCCGGTTTTAGAATGTAGACATGTATGATGCACATAAACCTCTATAAAGCTGTGCTATTTTTCATTTAGAATATCACTGCTCTCCTGGTACTTAGGGATAACTCAGTAGGTATAGTGGTGGTCCCATGATTGGAAGGTCAGGGGTTCAAGTCCCCTGAACAGGTACTCCTGGGCAATATACTGTACACACTGCTCCCTGGGCGCCCAATGGCTGCCCACTGCTTCACTGAGTGAATGGGTTAAATGCAGGGAGGAATTTCCCCACGGAGATCAATAAAGTATACATTATTATTATAGCATGGATGCTTTTCTATATATATGTAAAGGCAAATTTTGCACATAACCCATCCTGTTAGCCAGAGGGGTTTGATAGTAAGATAAAATATAGTATTTTGTGTCCTTTGGCACATTTGTAAAAGCACTGTAAATTACTAGGCATCTGTCAGCGTTTTTAAAACCAAAAATGCCACTTAATAATGTTAAAGGTGACAGCAGATAGAGAGCAAAGAACAAAAACAAGTAGAAGGGGACAGCAAAGGAAAGGGAGTGACTAAAAGTGTGATTCGTTTTGGAGAAGTTCCTGCAGTCATTTTGAGGGGATTTTCCCTCTGAGACGCACAGCTGATTGCACAAGGCTTTTAAACATTAGAGGCCCATTAAGGAGAAAGCGAAATGGATAAGACGGAAACTGATGTTGACAGGATAAGAGAAGACGATGTCTGAATAATGGCCACGGTGGTAGTGGTAAACTTGAAAGGGATGAACAAAAATAAAATCTTGAGAAAAAGGAAGAATGGGGAGGAATTTGAATAATGATTTTTTTATATATTTATATATATATATATATGTCTTTCTCTTTGCAAATATAAGATTAGACAGTCCTAGCTGTTCATAGTAAATGTGTATTTGCGTGTGTATGTGTGTTCCTCTGTTACTTTGTGCTGGTTGGAGATTGTGAGTTGAAGATTTGGCATTAGAAACCCACTTCCACACCTTCTAGCTCTAGCACATGCGCTTGAACACACATACATGCTCACATCAGACAAAGCTGCCCCCATCCCCTGTATCCCGCCCACCTCCCCACATTATATCCGTGTGCCAGCTCCTGTCCCTGGCATTGTTGGCGGTAGTCTCCATACATGAACAAGCAGGAAAATATCAACAGTGAAATCTCTGTCCAGTGGGACGACTGCTGTCCAACGCTTACACTGTACGTACACACAGTGCTGGCCAGCATTGGCTGTGCTGTTCCCAATGTTTTTGATGTGTGAAATTGAGCCCAGATGCTCAATAAAGCAGTGGGAACAAGGAGTCTGCGTGCGTGTGTGTGTGTGTGCATTTGAGATTTGCTGCCCAGACAACTGCATCATTCAGCCATGTTTTTATTGTATTCATTCTCATTCAAAAGCAGCGATAATGAACACAAGTCAGAAGAAATTTGCATGAAAATTTACATGATCGTTATCGGGTCTGACAAGAAGTGATGGATGCATCAAAAGCATGAAGCAGTTTGTCTGTGGACAAGTAAAAGGTTAGACCTGGCACTCACATGTGTACATTGTTTCCAATCTGGTGGCTCACCATTAGTTTTCCTTCTGATCCTGACCAGAAAGGAGTCAAAGACAAAAGTCTACACTGGAAAATGAGCTCACGAGACAGAAGTGTGTATGCAAAGACACTCCGACGTCATGTGAGTTTCCGCCTCTGCTAATCACCAACTGGAAGAAAATCACAATGGTTGTCTGCCACTATCTGTGTGTGACTGTTATCCACTTCCGTCTGTGATGTAATTTTAGAAGGGTCCAGGATGGTTATCCTACAACCACACAATCGCTTTGACACACATGCATGCAAGTGGAGCCCCATGTCTTTTTTCATGGATGTGATAAAGAGAAGCGCTTGTTAGACACAAATGATCCATATCAGATTCTACTCTGAGGTAAAAGTGTGACAAAAGAACACATACCCTTATTATAGAGTTTTGAATTTTGGATGCCTGCATCTAATATATTACTGTGATCATAAATGGAACACTTGATCTACCTTCGCCCAGTGAATGCTGGTGGGTGTCAGCCGTTACTGGTTTGTATAGATTTCTTATCCCAGGCTTCTTCCCAGCCCAGAGTGGCTCCCTTTTATCACATGTGTTCCATTGCAGAAGACAGAAAGACCTTTAAACCTTATCTGACTGCCTGCTGCTTACTGAGATACAGGTGTCCTGCTTTGTGGAAGAGGGTTTATTTACAGCCTATCAACAATAATATGTGGCATGCTTTGCAAGCACACAGGATTTGATCTTGTGATGGAAACAGGCACTTTAAGTCCCTTGTGATGTTGAATAAAATTAGATAACAGTGAAAAACAAAACAGGGGTTATAAGGTGACTACTTTAAAACCTCCCCTGCAACAGGTGGTTGACTCTCTGTGCATGCATTATGAAACTATAGGAAAAGTCAATCCTATATGTTGACACTAAGTAAGAAACCATGAAAGTGTGAATGGCATTTATGAAAGTGGTGCAATGCTTTTCAAATTGTGAGTGAGGCCACAGTGTGAATGACAGATTTTTTTATTAATATTATTCTACCTCCATGTTTTAGGTATGGTTCTGCACATCCAGCTGAGTTGTCTGTCTCATACAAACAGAACAAATGGGTGACATGTGATGTACAAACAGCAACCACAGGAAGGAGTGGAAGAGCACCATTGATTGTTCACTCTGTAACTGACATAGACATCACTGCTCCCTGGTGGAGCATCCATTTATTTGTCGATAGCCTTGACAGCAGAGAGTTCAGAGTCAGAAAACAGTTAAAGTGCAGTCGGACATGTTAGAATCATTTTAAAGCAGCTGGTTTGTGTTGATGTTGTTTTTTAGGTGATCTTTATGATGTGGATTCGTTTTAATCAGCTCTGCAATTACAAAGCACGTGTTCATTTGGTCCACCTAACCCAGCCATGGGGGGTCACAAGCCAGTGTAAATGGGGAGAGTTCAGGAAGGACATCTCTTGATGCCAAATTGAATATACTGGTCAGTGTAGCAACCCTCTAAAGGGTGAGCCAAAAGAAGAAGAAGAAGATTAAGAAGATGTATTCAATCTTTATCCACTTGTGTTCTTTCAGACTTTCAGACTTCTTTCCATCAATCTGACATGGTAGTTATGATAAGCTTCAGCGCTGTCATGCACATTTGATCTCTTTTAACTCTGTTTCTACTTTGCAGTCAGTTTAGAACATTTGGATATGATCCTTTTTTATTATTACCAAATTAGAGGGCTTTCTTAACATATTCTTTTTACAAAGAATATGGTAAATTTCCAGAAAATTCATCTAAGTTAATATAATATATTGTCCCCCAAAGAGATGGAAACAAGACTGTGTCAGAGAGAATGGAGAGAGATAAATTAGAAAACTTTGCAACCAGCATGGCTTCACTGCTGTTGTCGGCTTGCCTTCAACAGTTCTGCCGCCAGGATGGGGCTCAGGTCCCATCCAGAGCACGGGCCAGTCAGGAATGAGTAATCATTGTTGTGGTAACGTGCTGACAAATAGGCTAATGGAGTGGGAGCAACTGTGATTATAATGAGGTCAAAATCATTAGCTGACCTAAATGACACTTAATTTTACTCTGGAACAGAACATTGCATGTGCACCGGAAATTTAAAAGAAAAAAACAAAAACCGTGTGATAGCTGCCATGGTTCAGCTTTGGGTAATGCAACTTAGAATCAGATGTCAACCTCATCAGTGAAGCAAGCACAAATGTTTTAGTTGTACCACAAAAACATTCGGACCACAGCCAAGTAAATTGGAACTTTATGTTTGGTAATTTCATCCTTGGAGAGTTGGATCTAACACTGTGTTTGTAATGCAGTTGATTTGGTTCTATATACAGAGTTTTATATTCTGCATTCTGCCTTCTAGTCCTGTAAAGAAAAGGCTTTGTGTCTCCCGTGGTGCAAAACTCTTATACGGGCATTTGATGCCAAAGACATCAGCATTGAGCAACAGAGCGAGTGGGATTACATTTGGCAGAGCGAAACACTAAATGCCCTAAAACTGGTTTGAGAGGCAGAGCTAGATGGCAGTGACTCTGCATGTTGACAGACATGTTTTTAAAAACGAGTGAACTGGATGACTCAAAACACAGAATTCTGTGCCAGTAATATTTCAATAGAAAAATCATTAAATAAATAACTTTAATGATGTAGTCACACTGATAAACTGCATTTTGTGAACACTCCCTTGAAACCCCACAGTGATGTCATAAGGACCTGGAAACCAGTCAGTCTGTAATGTAGGATTAAAAATATAAAATGTGATTAACTATTATTCAACATATACTTGATGAGTTATGCTTATGTCAGGAAAAATTATGTTATTTTTTGTGTTTTTGGCATTTTGCACCAACCATGGGATGGTATTGTATTGGTTAGCACTGTCACCTCACAGCAAGAAGTCCTGAGTTCAGATTTTAGATTCTATTGGAATCTTTCATAAAATCCTGTCCAACTTTGTGCCAAAACTTGAGAGTTTATCCTCTGGATGTCATGTCTTACCACAAACCCAAAGGGCAGTCCAACAGCAAGTTTACAGTTTTTATTATAAAGAGAGGATGGGGATATTGCAAACAAGTGACACACATGGAAGATTTCTCTACAGGAACAGAGCTGGAGTCTCTATTGAACAGGAGAGGAGAAATCAGAAATGACTCTGAATCTTCCTTGTTTGTATCTTGAGGGCTGGAAGTGACTGATTTGATTTGAGACATATGGAAAGTGGGATAAATTATCATGGAAGCAGGCAACTTGACACCAGTGGGAAATTTATTGATTATTTTTGTCAATTTCAAAAGGGCTGATAAATTTCGGTGACAGTTTCTTGGAAGAACATTTTAAATGTCTCTGGAGAAGAGCCAAACATTCTGACATGGACAGGGACCACAGTCCTCTGTCTGTCTGCCAAATGACATTTCTGGTCAGCTGTTCTGAGGAATGTCGCTTTGGCTGCCCCCATATATTTTTCTATATATGGGGGCAGCGGCATAGGTGATGCTGAATGGAGGGAGCGTCCAATTCTCCATCTTGAGGTAGAAACAGTGAAGGCTGGTAACCAGAGAGAGCTTCAAAATGAGACAACTAGTTTCTAGGTCAGTGTACTATGTCAATACCCAGTTAAAGGCAGTTGTGAGTTTCAAGTAGCTGGGCTGGAAGAAACAACACAAGGCAGGCTCAAGCTCTTAATTTGCTCTCTTTTTCTGACCACTGGATTGTAGATGAAAACCAGAAGTTAGACTAATTTGGCTTCTAATGCCTCACAGAAAAGCTCCCCAAACCTCAGTGTTCCTCTTTCTGATGGGATTCCATGCAAACGTAATAATAATAATAATAAACTTTATTTATAAAGCACACTTAAAAACCAAGGGTATGCCAAGGTGCTTAACAAGTAAGAGAGAGAATAGGAAGAGGATAATAGAAATAGGACCACAGCAAGTACTAAGTATGCAAGCAGGTAGCTGTCACTGATACATAGGAAAGCAACAGGTACAGAGCAAACAAGAATTTAAATGAGCATAAAAGTGCATGATATAAAATCATAAAAGAAATATTAACTAGAGGGAAAGGCAAGATTGAATATGGGTTTTTAGTCGTGATTTGAACAGTGCAATGGAATCAGATGCGCGGAGGTCGAGAGGAAGGGTATTCCACAGTACCGGGGCAGCCAGAGCAAACGCACGGTCACTCCGGGACTTCAGCCGAGATCTGGGTTGGGTCAGAAGTAGTTGAGTGGCAGATCTGACTGTTCTGGCAGGAGTATGTGATTTGAGAAGTTCACTAACATAACTTGGCGCTAATTTATTAATAGTTTTGAATGTAAGGAGTAATATTTTAAATTGAATACGGTACTTTATGGGCAGCCAATGCAAGCTAGCTAGAACAGGAGTAATATGGCAAAATTTCCTGGTACCAGTCAAGAGGCGGGCTGCTGCATTTTGGACTGTTTGCAGTCTAAGAAGAAGAGAAGAGGGAAGACCGTAGTAAAAAGAGTTATAATAATCCAACCTGGAGGTCACAAAAGCGTGAATAAGCTTCTCCAGGTCCTCATGTGGAACATAATGCCTAGCCTTAGAGATAAGGCGCAGTTGGTGGAAGCTAGATCTCACTACAGCAGACACTTGCTTATCGAGCTTGGTATGAACGTAAAACACACTGGACTAAAAGTTGGACTGTTTTGGTAGCTGTGGGAAGTTTAGGCAGGGCCATGAAATTCACTACTTCTGATACCCTGTCGATGAGTTTGACTGTATTATCTTCAGAGGGTGGTAAACTAGAAACAAAATCCGAAGGTATGTATAACCAAGGGTGACTAGGAGTAGATGTAATAGACCTGCGGGTGGCTGGAACAGGCTAGAACATATTTCCTGGCCAGAGAAAACCATAAGAACAAAAATTTCAGGAGTGAGATTTATCGGCCTACCCCGGGGTGGCAGGTGAACTTGGTATGAACCTAGTGGCCTCTTAGTGTGATTGTACCACACAGAGTATATACAAGCTGTTAGGGGGACCTGAGCCAGGATCCAGCTCAGATAACAAACCCCTGGCAAATGAGATTCTTCACCTGGAAATTACTTCCACAGGAGGTTAATAATATGGTTTCTGGAGACTAGAAGCTGATCCTGCAATTAGCTCTGGGTGTCATGTCTTCCATTTTCTCTGAGTCCATCCTGATCTGCCAACTCTCAAAGATGCAGCACAGGAAGGATACTGAAGAAGCGTGAAATTCATATTTCTCTGCATTCACACACAATCTGTACTCCAGGACCAGCTGCAAAGCCTTCCAGGCATACTTTTCATGCTGTTGCAAGTCCTTGGAGAAAATAAGACAGTCATCAAAAAGTACATGCACAAAGATGTTCAGAAAATCCTTTGAAACATAATTTATTAAAGATTAGAAGTAGAGATGATAGTTGGGCCAAAAGACATGGGAAGATTCTCACAGTGTCCTAAAGTGTTTGAAATGCAGTCTTCCTACCAGGTAGTGGTCAGGTGACCATGGGGCTTGGATTTAAAAGCACATTCCTCCCCGCTTTCAGGCCATCTAGGACAGGTCCCTCCAACTTCTTTGACGTGCATTCTGGTGGCCTTCTATGGGTCGGGACGTCCATGAGTTTGTTTCTGCTTGTGACATCTGTGCCCGGGCCAAATCCTCCACCCAACCTTCTGCTGGTGACCTTCAGGCCCTCCCTGTTCCCAGATGTCCTTAGTCCCATGTTGGTCTTGATTTTGCTGGTCTTCTGCCAGTGGATGGTCGTGGATCGCTTCTCCAAGGCAGTACACCTGGTCTCTTTATTTCGCTTCCCCTCTGCTAAACGGATGGCAAAACTCTTTTTGGGACACGTCATCTGACTACATGGGTTCACCAAGGACGTTGTTTTCGATATGAGGCCCCAATTCGGTTCTTGAAGGCTTTCTGCTACCTGGTTGGGGCCTCTTCCAGTCTCACACTGGACTCTCGTCATCAGGGCTGAGGGGTTCAGTATTGTGATTGGGCTGCGTATGGTCCTGGGGAGCGTTCATTGGTGCCGTCCTGCTTTATCTTGGACTCCTCTCTCATCTGAGATTTCCATCACCATCATACTAGATGGTCAGGCGCGGGTCAGGTGACCACGGGGCTTGGGCTTAAAAGTCAGATCCACCCACCTGTTCTTTACTCAGACATTGTTTCCCTCATGTAAGGAGCTCCGAAGCCCTTGCCTCTGTCAGCAACCGCTCACCTCAGATGCCAGTGTTATCCAGCATTGTTCATTTCTCCATCCTGGTTCCATCTGCAGATCACGCGTAACACCGCTTCCAAAACCGCTTTTAGCATGCCGGGTTTTACTAAAGTAACTGCAAGCCTCTTCCAACCCATCGCTAGCCTTTGCCGCATTTGGGTTTGAGCCAGCACGCTAGATGGGTCCACCTGTTTATTGAGAATAATCCGTGCGTGTTTCCCCGATCATGACACTTCCACTTCTCTCCTTCTGTTATTTGGACCAAATGATAGGCACTTTGAAGGTCTAGCTTAGTAAAGATTATAGAAATATGCTAAAAGACAGAGGTGATTAAATGTACTGGGTATTGGTTTTCGTATTTGATTTAGCCTACAATGGTCTATGCAAGGTCCCTGAGTCTTTTTTTCCCCTAAGTTTTCTTGACTGAATCCTAGGGTGACAGGAAGGAACATGCAGGGAGGTGAATTTAGCAGTGATCTGCCCACCGAAACCCCCTACTTTGACCAGACAAAAGTATCCAAGCTGCATCCACTCCTCCAGATATTCTGTGAGAACCTCAAAGCACTGGTGCTGAAACCTTAAAGTAGGGAGGAACAATTTTTGGAAATTTGAAGTAAACTTTACTCGACAGGAGGCTAGGGTTTGAAATTTCTTTATCTTGCTCATTCACAGAGCTGATTAACCCTGTCCAATAGTCACATAGTTAGTTCAACTTTAAGCTTATCATTTAAGGAATAATGGAGGTGGATGCCCCCCACCTGTTCTGCCATGAGAACACAGAGTTCATTTGGGAACTCAACCACACTCTTATTTCTCTGTCGTAAATTAAAGCGCGATCTAGCCTCTTCCCTTATCATATGTGGATGACTCAGTTGTATGGGTAATTAAATAAGACTTAGCCCACTTGAGAGCCTGATCCTTAAGCAAACCCATATTATGGGAAGTTATTATGAAGGCACAAGATGAATAAATAAACAATAAAGAGCATTGCAACAAAAAACACCCACCGTGACTCTGCTCACCTCTAAAATAATTACATATGGGGGTGCTGGGTCACAGACAGAGGGAGGTGATGAGGTAATAGAACCAGATTCCTTTATTTGTGGATGAACTGGGGTTTTGAAGACAGGGCACTGAGGCACTGAGGAAGTTTAGAAATAACTGGTTGAAATATGCTATTTGTATGTTGACGTGACAAAACACTTTGGTGGTAGACAGCTGCTCAAGGAAGGTGGAAAGGTTGGCCACATCCTTCTGCCATATTTAGCTACATACTAGAACCAAAGAACAGGAGGAGAATGGGAAGGTGAGTTTGACAAGATCCAGCAGTATTCATGATTTGACTCTGAGACCTTACTTGTTTGTATCTTGAGCAGGTGATCGGGACAGGCAGCTGGCAGGCATATGAGGTGCTCTATGCCTCTCTGGAGACAGAGAGAGCTTCAGTAGAGAGTAGGCAGGTGAGTAACAGGTATATATTTTCCTTGGCAGGGGCAGCGACTGGCTGAATGGCCCAGGGAAGTGTAACTGGGAGTGTTTATTAAACTCCTCAAAGCAATCAAAGCAACAGGAACCCGAAACATCTGTGTAATCCCTATGACTAAAAGCAGGCAATTGAAGAATAGATAAAAAAGCAAAGTTGCAGAGCAAACACATAAATTAGTTAGAGACACAGGAAGTCTAATTACCACCATAACAACAGAATAGCAGCACAAGCCAGTCCTTAAATGTAAAGGAGTTCATGCAGAATAGTGTAAGAGAGAGAGAAAGAGAAAGAGGGACAGGCTGCTCTGCTGTTCCTCTGCTAGAGGAAAAAAGTTCCCATGGACTTTTATTTTCTGAGGATAAACCATTTGCAAAAGACATCTCATGAAAATGAAGCCATCAGATTTCATAAGGACCCACATAGCTGATGACATGACAAGGCAATGTTAGAGTAATAAGCAGTCCATGTTTTTTATGACCACTAATGCTGACTGTGGCAGACTAAATGCAGACAAGTGGTTTTATCTAGCAAAGGGAAGAATGGAGGCAGGTTTGCTGTGTAAGCTTGTGCCACCACACATGCATGCAATTGCTTCACCTGAGATTGTGTGACCTATACAGTGTCCACACACAAGTCTGATAGATGCAAATTTGCAAAACACACTTTCGAGGAAAGCATGAATGACCATACTAAATGTTGAAATCTGGCTGACTGGTGTTCAGGAAAGTTGTTCTTGACCAAAGTCGAATGCTTGCACCATCTAGACTGAACCACCAAAACCAAACTGGGCACTAAAGCAAGAGTCTACAACCATGTTATAGTGGCTTTGTAAGGCTGTGCATGGTAACATAATAGGATGTTTCGCAAAAGTAATGTTTGGCACCAGGTTTTCCGTCTTACTGCTCTCACATACAACCCCATATTTAATTTACAGTTACAGCCTCCTGGACTATTGGGTGAGAAATGTTGTTCTATTCATGTCTGATACAAGATTCATGCTGCTCAACAGTCCTGGGTCTTCTTTGCTGTATTTTTCATTTCAAAATGCTCCAATTTTTCATTTGGTGAAAGAAATGGACTGCAAGCGGTTCAGGATAGCACCCGAACTTTTCTATTTCAAAGTGTGCTGTTGTAATAGATGCAGTATGGAGTTGAGAATTATGTGTTCAAGGGCTTTTCTGAAAAATGCTCTATGTCTCTATGAAAGCATATGTTGCTCTAAAAGCTGTATATACATTTCAGCACTGATGGTCCCTTTCCAGATGTGCAAGCTCTCAAACACTAATGTACCCCCATACATTCAGAGATGCAGACTTTTGAACTGAGCACTGACAACAAGCTGGCAGGACCCTTTTCTCTTTAGTCTAGAGGACACAGCATCCATGTTTTCCAAAAGAGAACTTTAAATTTTAATTCATCTGACCACATAATAGTTTTCCACTTTGCCTCAATCCATTTTAAATGAACTTTAGCCCAGAAAACACAGCAGTGTTTCTGGATTATGTTCACATTTGGCTTCTTCTTTGCATGACAGAACTATAACCTGGATTTGTGGATGGCGTGGTGAACTGTGGCACAGACAATAATTTTTGGAAATGTGCCCATGCAGTGATTTCCATGTTTTTAATGCAGTGCCACCAGAGCGTGTGAAGTTTATAGATATCAAACCTTGATTTTTGACCTTGTCCTGTCCGCTGTCTTGAGATTTTTATAGATTCTCAGAATCTTTTGATGACATTATGTTTTGCAGATCATGTAATATTCAAGGGCTTACAAATATTATGTTCAGGAACATTATTTGGAATTTTTTCCACACTTTGTTGCAGAGTGATAAAACCTCAGCTTCTGAGAAACTCTTCCCCTCTATTTAATTCCCCACACATGTTGCCAAGCAACCACATTAGTTGCAAAAACCATTTCTTTTTAGTACTATTTACTTTTCCAGCCTTTTAGTGCCCCCATTCCAACTTTCTTGAGATGTGTTGATATGTTTTCTATGTTCTGTTGTGAATGAAATATAGATCAAAGAGATACAATTCACTGCATTATATTTTTATTTGCATTATACACAGTTGATTAAAATTCTTGAAATTGGGTCTTAATATCAGTATTGTGTCACAGAAGCCGCAAAATCTGGGATTCATTTCTGGAAGACTCCTTCTTGATTAATGATTAGAAGAAATTTCGTCTCTGTGTTAATGAATTAACATTTTTGGAGGTTGTATTTTGTTGCTGTTGTTTGTATAGCATGGGGACAAATTCTGCTTCCATCATAATGAAAGATACAATATAAGATATCAAAACAATAAATAATTAAAATGCTAACATGACAACACTGCAAAGGGGCATTTCTCTCCTATTTTAAAAGTTATCTCAACAACAAGGAAACAGACTCACTGAATTCGCCCTTGTTTGGAATCACATGATAATCTTTGGTATCCTCCCACAGAAACACTCTCACACAAGAGAACACGTCAGCCGTCGTCATCAGCCCCGGGTGGCTGTGATACCTAATGAGTCAGGGTGACCAGAACACCCACAAAGCAGATACAAAGGAACCCTGGGAGACTATATCAGTGTGAGTGTGGGTTTCTGTGTGTGTGAGTCTGTGTGAGGTACTTTTGTGTGACTCTTTGGGGGGATTAAAGGCTTGCCCAAACGGTTGAGCAATCTGATCTTCGGGGGACTGATTGGAAAGAAAACGTCTTCTTTTTTTCCTCTGCTGATGTCCATCTGTAACTTATGTTATTATTTAAAGCAGATCCTGGGATCTATGTACATATACCTTACTTTGTGGTTCTTTTTTAATGTGTACAGGACACTAGGAATGTAGGTGGAGAATGTTTGATCAGTTTTGTCTTATGACTTCTTTATATCATATATTTTGTATTAGAATTTGCAATAAAAATGGTTTGGTTCTCCCTCCAAGTTTCCCCCCTTATTCCCTTCAGGGCAACTGAGATTTAACCACAGTTCTCAAACTTTGCAGGAAGCAAACATCAGGTTCTGTGTCAAACCCACCCAGCCCTTACATTTGGATTCAGAGAAGGAGACTCAGTGCATATTTCAGATCTGTATATGTTGATGAAAATGAAACTGCAGTGCCTGAAGGAGCTTCGATGTGCATTACAACACATCAAAGATATATTGCAAGAGTGGATTCACAGAACCTTTTGCAAATTAGTGTCATTATTGCTGAAGCTACAGTAACAATGGGGAGACAGCACATCAGCATGATTGCTCTTTCTGTAACATTACTTTTTGATTATCCCAAGTTTTCCTTAAAAGAAAGGCTTGATGTTTGACATGCTGCCTATTGTTGTGTAATATTGAAGATGGTAGATTGCAGGAGGTGTATAATTGAATACATATTGAGTATACAATAATGTAAATGGAAGCCACTTGTAAGAGATTTTCCTGTCTTGGATGGTTAGATTTAGTTTCATACTACAAACATTTTTTGGCACAAATCTTTGTTTTAGACACAGAGCATTGCGCAACACTCTGAGCTTGAGTATCTAGCAATAATAGTAATTCACAAGGCAAAATTCTTTGTTTAAAACCATGTTTCTGTTACAATAAGCTTAGCTGATGGACTTTATATTCACATTAGTTAGTAAAATGGTTTTCCTCTAATTTATTTCTTTCCTTTAATGCCAGATCTTTGGTATCTGGTGTCACAATGCATCTTTTGTATCCACCTGCATGCTTTAACTGCAGTGCCTGTTAAACACAAAAAGACTGATCATATAAGTGTATCCATGCCACTTACAGGGATTTATGGATTGAAACTGAGGGAATGTAAATCCTCTGCAGGAATCAAGAGTTTACTAAAATAGCGTTAGCCTGTGGTTTCTGGAAACAAAGTTTCAGCAAACCACAGACTGACGCTGTTTGGTAAACCTCCCACAGCAAGACACAGATGTGAAAATCCATTCGATCACACTACAGGCCATAGCTGGATATAGATAAATATGTAATAGGAACAACACAAATAGGAGAGGGTGAAATTAGCAGTCAATTTGATATCTTCCCCTATTTTAACACAGTCAAGCTCCCAACGGACTCTCTTTTGCAGCAGGACAGGAAGTGACCATTATTGAGCAGTGAGAAAAAAATGTCTTGTGTTTTTTTGGCTTTTATGTTTCCATATTATCACAATACCATACCCAGAAGCAAGTCCATCTGAGAAAATCTGCATTTTTCACAGACTGGGAGGTTTCTTTTTCTGGATAGCGCCACTGATGTGGTTATATATACACAGCGACCGGGTGAAAGCCCTTTGGAAAGATGATAGAGCCTAAGACATTAAAGCTCCAATAGTTTTAGATTTTACACATCTGAAAGTTGAGTTTTAATGTTCTTTAGCGAATATCAACATTTATATATATATATATATATATATATATATATAGTCATTCATTCATTCAAATCTAATCAAAGTCACCTGACTTGTTAATGTTTGGGGGGGGGGGGGGGGGGGGGTCTTTGTTTGGGTTTTTTTGAACAACTGCAACTTCAGCATGCTTAGCATATTTTGATTCATATATGTTAAATCATTAAAATTCTGGATTTTTTGGAATTCCAGAAAAAGACTAACGTCACCCTCATCACTAAAATCCGGCTGTATCGCACACTGGTATTGCCCATTCTTCTCTATGGATCCGAGGCCTGGGTCATTCTCAGGAATTACCTCAACAAGCTTGAGGTCTTCCAAATGCGCTGTTTGCGTCAGATTCTCCGAGTGTCCCTCTGTGACCAGCAACAGCGCAATACAGAATCAATGTCACCAGCAGCCCTCAATGGAACAGCTGATCCAGAAGCAATGGCTGCAATGGTTTGGCCACAACTGCCGCATAAGCAACCATCACCTGCCTTATCACCTTCTGCTGCAGCAGCACTCCGCCCACTGGAGAATCAAGCGTGACACGCCCAAGAAGACTTGGATCAAGCAAATTGAAGACCATCTTAAACAACATATTCTAACCCTCAAGCAAGCAAAGGTCATGGCCAGAGATCACAAGGCATAGAACTGCAACTTTGACCAAGATGGTAACCCTACAGCACCCACAGCAAACTGTTGGTTTTGTGGATGACCTCCCCTGCCGACCGCCAGCTAGGTACAAAAGAAGAAAAGAAAGAATTCATGAAAAGAGATATAATAGGCTTTGAGGTTAGAGTCATTTCAGCAGAAATAGTTGTAGAGTGAGGACACTGACTTTGTGTTAGATACGCAGTACTTAAACAGGGATTTTGGTAGATTTCACCCCAAAAAAAGAAAGCTAAGTCAACAAATAAAATTACACTTCTTTCTTAAGTGAACGCATGACCTAAATTTTTCATCCAAGGATTTTATCCATTCCAACCAGTTTTTAGTGCCATTTGAATTACTCCTTCCATGGCACTTTGATTTCATGTGATCACAACAATGCCAGCCATTAGATTGAATTACTACGATTTTAAAGTTTTCCCACTTTGCAGTTTTGGATGTTCCCATCTTTGTAAACTGAAGGTGATTATGTGAATAACTGTCCAAGTGGGGAGTTATCAGTAAATGTTAGTGTTAGCTAGTTCGGTTTAAGCCTTAAAAATAAAAAAAGAGAGATGTTAGATAAAAGGAAGTGGTCCCTAGTGCAATGGATTATCCATTTGCCAAAAGGTGCCTGGTTTGATCCCAGAAGGAGACACAAATCGCTTGTGGGTTGCATGAAGAAGGGCTTCTGTTGTAAAAATCTACCAAATCAAGAATGAAAGCCACCTGCTGTGGCAACTTCTTGTGAATACCGCACAGACTGTGGTCCAGCAGAGGTAGCGCACTTGCAGCCTCTGGCAGTCTGGGCATGGTTTGTCTGCCTGAGAAGAGCTCTGCTGGTGATGGAGGCAGTGTACAAAGTATGTGCAAAACAGCCTTGTGGTCCACTCTTCTTTGCTCATTTGTTGGTCCATCCGACAGCTGCAGAAAGAGTGAAGTTATAACATACAAAGAGCTGAAGTGTTAAAAACAATGAAAAGTCTCCACTGCAGTCACTGCTTTATTTTTTGATCATCAAAGTTTTTTTCAATCCAAATGAGCTGTTGCTGTTGCTCCTTTCTCTGTTCCCACTTGTCAAGCTATCAGCATTCAGCAGACTCATACGTCATCTGTGTCCAGCAATGTACAGTTAGGATTTGGGAAATATGCAAAGGAGCATGTCTGCACTGGGCAACACCTCTCTCTGCATGCTGTCTGAGAGGATACATTTGCACAGACGGACACATTTGCAAGTTCATAAATGATGCTTACGGGTTACAGTGGAAAATGAGTTTAGTTGTAGTTGTTTCATCTTAGGGTTTTTAAATGTATTTGGAGGAGAGGATTTCTTTCTAAAAAGAAAAGAGTATATCCATAAACTTACCATATTGCATAATGAAGTTACTTCATTAAAAAAGTAAATATGATTAAAAAAAAAAAACCTTATTAAATGCTATTACTGACCAATGATAAGAAGGAAAGAAAAGAAAAACAATTACCCACCATATAGATTCTCTGACTGGGAAAACTGTGCATGGAGACCAAATGCTTTTTAATCTTGATAAGTGAGGTGGGCAATTTTAACAAGAGAGTCTGCAGAGACTCACTTGCTATTAGAGTAAGCTTCCAGTGGCCATTGTGAGAAACACACTTTGTGGTATTTCTATTTTAGCGCCAGAGGTTAAAGACTGTTTAGGATTCATCCTTGAACAATGTTCTGCAATTACTACTGTAGGTCCTCGTCTCACAAGTTAGAGCTGTTTGTTCCCAGACTGTTTGTTACATGGGGCGTGATGTGAAAAGGAGCCAAATGTGAACTCTGGATAATCCCTGTGTCTGCTACATGCCCCAGGACACCAAGCTGGCAGGACACCCAGAGCCTCATCCATCTGATAATGCAGAGAGCCCCTGAAAATATATTTGGTTTAGATTCTAAACAATCCTCTAAGTTAAAACTAGTGCGTGAAAATCAATGCATGAGAAACATGTGGAGTACTGCAGCAGTCAGTGAACAACAGTGCACCCAAGAAAGACCTTTTGAGAGGAAATCAGATTTCATTAGTTAGTAAAACATCTCAACATCCTGACGGTTAGATAAGCATGACCAAATTCAGTGGTGTTTGATAATTCTTAACAGAAATGTAGGTTAGGGTCCACAGCAATGACCTATTTGCTGTAGAAAAACGCTCTCCTTACGGATTGAGTGCCAAAAAGCTCAGAAATTTGCTTTTAATAATTATTTTGCAGTATTTAATTTTTCTCTGAACTTTTTTCTCTGAACTGTTCAGATATTTCTTTAAATTTGATTTCTGAACTTGCAGAACTAAATAATTACTGAAAAAAATATGACTGTGTAATTTCGGACCACCATCTTGATAGAAACCATTCACCTCAATGATCCATACTGTGCAAAGAGGGATTGTAAAGAACATAATGTAAGGCCAATGTATAAATTTAGGGGCAAAGAAAGACAGTATGAACCCCCCTCAGTCTGAAAGGAAAGAAATGTGATATAATGTAACTCAAACTCACTGAAGTGTCACATCAACAAAACAGCCTGAACCATGTGTCCTTTTTTTGCATGATACATGTGAAGTTCAGACATGTAATACAAAAGGAAAAAACAAAATGTGTTCCATGTGTTTTTCACATGTGTATTTCATGGATCATTCCTTTATACTACAGATAATCTGAAACAATGCCCCCAGTAGAAAAGAGCAACAAGAACTGTAATAACAAAATCTAATTATACCGAAAATGAGGGGAAAATATCTTTCAATTAATGTCCTGTTTCAACAAATAGCATGCCAACTGAATGTTAAAACAGTATAACATTCATTATATTCATTGTTGTGTTTTTGAACCTTAAATTACCTTCATGTTTTCAATTAAAAATACAAGGACTCGGTTCATTAAAATACATAATCTGAAGTCATTTAATGTAGTTAAATCTGTAACAAAATGTTGTTTTTGTTGTTTCCAGGGTGAAGGGATTTTTTTGTTTAGTTTTTTTATCCAAACATCCCCAAACAAACACTCTCTATTATTCTTATTTTGGGCGAACCAATGTTTAGTTTCCTCCATGGTAACTAATTCATCAGCTGAGTGAATGATTCATTGTTTAGTTAGTTTGCTCTGTGACCTCAGGTAATTACAATGTATCAAATTCTATTATCGTCTACACTCACTGGAATCTTTTAACGTACACCTGTTCAGCTGCTTGTTTGGGGGAAAATCTAATCAGCCAATCACATGGCAGCAAATCGATGCATTTAGGTATGCAAACATGGTCCAGATGCCCTGCTGAAGTTCATGGCTGTTGGTGCCAGATGGGCTGGTCTCAGCACCACTGATCTGCTGGTATTTTCCCACACAAGCATCTCAATGGTTGATAGACTATGGTCAGAAAAGACAACATATACAGTGAGCAGCAGTTCTCTGAGATAAAATGTCTTATTGATACCAGAGATCAGAGAATGACCACACTAGTTTGATTTGATTTGAAAGCAACAGTAACTCAAATGCATACTCATTATAACCAAGGTATGCAGAAGTTAATGGACAATATGTTGAACCTTGAAGCAGATGGGCTACAGCAGCAGAAGACCACACCAGCTGTTACTTCATTTCTAAAAGAAAAAAGGGCCTATAATTCACTCTTATAATCTTATAATAACTTTTTTCACAAAATTCACAAAAATTGGACAGAAAAAGATTGGAAAAATGTTATGTGGCTGGTAAGCCTCAAGTTCTGTTGTCACATTTGGATGATAGGGTCAAAATTTGCCATACACAACATGAAAGCCTGGGTCCATCCTGACTTGTACTAACAATTTATACTGCTGGTGGTGTAATTTTCCTGACATACTTTGGACCCTTTAGTACTACTTGAGCATCACTTAAATGCCACAGCCTACCAGAGCATTGTTTCTGACCATGTCCATCCCTTTATATCCATTGTTTACCCATCTTCTAATGGCTGCTTCAAGCAGGAAAACATGCCATGTCACAAACTTTAAATCATTTGAAAGTGGTTTTATGAACTGGTGACCGTGGAGGAAAAACTGTGTCATGCCTCTGGAAACCAAGACATGCATCATGGATTTGCAGTCGACAAATCTGCACTGTCGACAAAACAATATTTCAGAGGAATGTTTCCACACCTTCCTGGATCTATGCAACAACGAATCAAGACAATTCTGAAGGCAGAAGTCCAACCACGTAGGTGGTGGCAACGTGTGCCTGATAAAATTTCAGGTGATTCATTTAAGCTTAAGTGGTGAAGGGTGCAGTCTATCAACAGCTCCTGTATAAACACAATGCCATCATCTCAATATGCACCAGCATTTTTACCGACCAAAACGACAGGTATCTTGGATGTCAACATCAGCCTGCCATTTCAGTCCACTCTACATAACAAAAAAGAGGCATTGTTGAATGTATATCAGCTGATGAGTGAAGGAAAGCTTGGTGACAATTAATAGTAGAAATGAAAACGATATACCAGATGTTGCATATGGATTGTATATGACTATATTCCCCTTATAAATAATGATGATGAGAGAGACATTGTGTTGGCATGCAGCTACATATATTTTTCTTTCTTTGATCTTTTTTTAACTTTCTTTAAATGACTGTCTCTTAAGTTAACCACGACAGAAAAACATGACAAACATAAATATTCATCATGTGAATGGAGGAAATCATACATATTCATTCATATGTTCTCATGTCATAGATGTCAGCATGTAAACATTCCTGCACTTCCAAATTCAGATAAAACCACACCATTTCCAAAAGCCCTTGGCATTACAGACAGCGATAATGTTACAGATGGAGAGACCAGGCGGCTGATCCACAGTGGCAGATGTGTCAAGTTTGTTTTCTCATGTGGCGTCTAGTACAGGAAAGAAAAGGGGAAGAGCTTCATCAAAGATATGCAAGGACAAGGAGGAGGTATTAAAAAGCAACTAAAAACACAAGCAAGAAAATTATTAAATAAATAAATGTGATGTATTAATGTAATAGCAAAATACAGAGGTGCAGAGTACAGCAGGGACTGAATGTATGAGGAATCTGATCAACTACAATGGAATGGAAGGGCAAACCACATCGTGTTGTTTCTGCAGTGAGAATCACATTCTCAATATATAAACTTAAACAAATTTTACTCAAGTAAAAATGAAAAACTACAGCCTCTGAAATGTACTCAAATTTGAAAAATACAAATGAGCTCTACCAGCTATTGCTGGGCAGAGGAAACTGAACTACATGTGATGGAAAAATACATGCTGTATTTCAAATTAAATTCAAATTCTAATGAATATACTTAGTCTGAACATTGGACATATGCAGAGAAAAACAAAGGGAATTTTAAAAACTTAAAATTTAAAATCTCTATTTGTTGCTGCCTACATTGTAGATGGGTGATTTTGCCTCCTCACCTAAACAGGATAATGACTATAATCAGTGGAAAAGTATTAACCCTAAGATCGGTTGTTATGGTGCAGCGTGGGAAAAGAATCACTTAGAATCAAAATAATTTTACTGTAAGAGCAGATAGGGTTCTTTATCTGCAGGCTGCAATCAGCTGATTTGTGCTTTGTGGATTTAGCTAACTAAATTCAACAAAATATAACCAGATACTCCATAAGGACGCAGTCACTTTAGGGAAAACAGTGAGTGGAGTCTGTAGCACAACCAAAATAATTCCAAGTGCCTTTGAAGTGGTCACTTCAAAGAAGGGGACCAATGATGATGACTTCCACACAGTTTTTCATATTTGAATCGACATAGGTGCTTCAAAACATTCATAAAATGGGGATATAATACTGTAGCAATAAGATGAAGACAGTCTGCTATCAAGAGTCAAGTTGGCACATTCAATCTGTTTGCAATACTGCTAAAATTAACTGTGGTGAATCTCAAATCTGTTGTCATCTGCATCAGACCTGTAGTGCGTTACACTGCCAGTGGCAGACCACAGAGAATCCACATGTCAAGCCTCACAGTCTGGACTTTTTAAAGTAAGACAATGCAAGCCCAAGTTTTATGCTTATTTTTCTCTCTGTAAACAATGTACAACAGAGTACAATATGTGGTCATAATAGGAAAAAAATAGTGTTCATTTTAAGAATAAACTCAAAATGCTATTTTGAGAATACAGTCGAATTATGGAGACTAAAGATTAAAGTACTTACTGTGTCACATGTAAGCACTGGGACTGCACAGAGCTATGCACTGGGACAGCTCTCTCACATTCCTATGAGGGAGTCTCTGATGAAATGCTACGTACACTATTTGCTAGCTTTGCAGCTGCTATGATGGCCCGATAGAAAGAACCAGTCACACTCCTGTCATTAATTGCATCATTCAGAGTTAGAACTTGGGCTCCATAATACTGTAAAACATGTTGCAGAGCGGAGTCATTTTCACATATTTATTAGCTGTCAAACTTCAAAGGTCTGCTGTTGATTTCAATAAATGGAACAAGATGCCCCCCTTCCACCAAGAGGCATTGGTGAGATGCCCTCACCAAATAGCACCCTTTGTCTTGTTGTGTTTATTTGTGGCTGTTTATTAGAAGCTCAGGTTTTTGTGATCCTTTACATTACGCACTTGGAGACCTAAATGATAGTGCAGATGAGTTGTTCATTGATGGACACTGATTACAAGTGATTGCAATGTGTTGACAATCTGTTTGCCCTTTATTGGTTCGATGGCAAATATTTGCAAACCTTTTAGACTAATTGCAGTCAGAGTCACACTGAGATAAGTTGCCTGTCACCAGGCGACATTTGCAGTTCATTTGCAACCAAAATTGGTCATCCTGAAGTTAAGTCTAATCTCCGCTCAGTCTCTTGGTGACCAGTTGGTTAGCATCTACTTGCAATCAGTCCCAGACAGCACAAAAAATGCAAATAGCCACAAATTGTACAAAAGATTGTACAGCAGTCGGCTTGTCTAATGTGACTGGGGCCAAACATCTAAGCAGCGTAAAGCTAGCATAAAAAATGCAATTAAAAGAGTAAATCCAATCAGCATCACCTTAAATTTAAAATGAATTCTCCTATCCTTGATGTCACCTAACATTTACCATTAACACCACAACAACTCTGTGCCTGTCCAAAATAATGCATTAATGTGAGCGTTACCACCGTGCTATAAATTAAACAGTGTAGTCTCTGATAAAGTAGTACTTTAAAAACAGATTTCTCCTCCACTTATGTTCTTAATTTCTTTCTTTCTTGTTCAGTCAGTCCACACAAGTCTGCTTTTCTCTCTACTTGGTTTGACTCCTTCCTTTTTCCACTATTTGTTCATTAGTTTTTATTGTTATTATTATTTATGGTGGGACTTACCAACAAGTAAAATCCTCACATCTGGACCTCTGTAGGATCTCTGTGTGCGTGCAAATAAACTTGAAACATCTTAAAGCCTATAAGTCAACTCAAAGCCTAAAAGTTCACAAGTTCACCAAAAGTGTATAGCATACACAGCAGTTAAAGTGTACAGATACATAGAGATTACTGCGCATACGCCCATGTCAGAGACGTTCCAACATCCAGTAAACACATCTTCATTTATTTCCATGACAACAGTCAATAGCACTCCCACCCTTCTTCTCTGTGGTGTAACTTCCCTGAGGTCAGTCACACATTAGTGTAGTTTGGAGAATGGAGAACGAAACAGACTGCAGAACAGATAAGCACACTATAGTTGTTGCTGTGCTTTGCAGCACCTAGTTGCAAGCTACAGTTACAAATGTAAGTGACTGTGTGATACAGGTTAAAGTATTTAAAAAATGTTACTATCAGTGGGATGTTGATATACTTTTAAGCTAAAGAAACAGAGTTGCAGTAGCATTTGTGTTAAAGGCGGAGAACTACGTAACACCTACACTGCTATTTTAGATCAGAGGTGTCAAACATAAGGATCAGGGCCAGATTTGACCTGGCAAAGACTCCAATCCGGCCCACTGAACATCATTAGAAAATGAGGGCATAAATTTTGGATTTTGAGTAATTTTATAGTTTGTGCTACTGATAAAGACTTTCCCCACAGCCATTCATACTACACCACAGTAATTAGGTACCGTATTGTACGGACCATAAGGTGCACCAGATTATAAGGCGCATTAAGCGAAACAAAACAGTCAGATAAGTCAAACTTTTCTAAACTCATTCTTCTTGCTTCCTCCACTTCCGTACCATTGATTCATTAATGTTAAATTCTCTCGTAGATGCTCTATTCCAGTGTTGTTTGGTCCGTTTACATCCTGCCATGCGATTGCATTTGTCCCTAACCATCAGGAACCCTCACGTTAACTTTTACGGGAAAAAAGTTAGCGTTCATCCTCCAGCTTCACTGTGTTTATGTTATGCTAACATAGCTGTGTCGCTAGCAATCACATAGCACAATATTATATACCAGCTAACTTCAGTAACACTACAAACGTCACTGCTGTTTAGTTTTCTGTCGTCATTTATGTTGGAAGTGGTAGCAGAGCTGTACGTTTAAACTTTTTCAGAAATCTCTCAGTCAGAACATGGTATATCATGTTTAGGTGGAAACTAGTGGGCTAACTTCCTGCTAGCTTCTAACTCCGTTAATAAGTTAATAAATTCTGTTTTCATGGATGCCTGGATGTTAAACTTACTTGTTACACCTGATAAAGCAGCAAAGCTGATCATTTTATTAAAAATTTAAAGAATTTAGATAGTTTTTAACGTTTGACTTTGGGACCTGAAGAAGATGGAGTTTTGGACCCAGATTACTCTGCAAGGATCCTGACTACGGCAGCCATAATGCTCCAACAATCCATCAAGCGGTGCGGCTTCGTAGCTTACCAAAGTCATACTAAAACATTTTTTGACAGATTTTTGAGCACCGTGTACCAGATAAATTTGGTTCGAGGTCAGTAAGCACAACCAGAATTCATACATAAGACACACCGGATTAAAAGGCGCACTGTCGATTTTTTTAAAAATCAAAGGATTTTAAGTGTGCCTTATAGTGCAGAAAGTACGGTAATAAATAAATGACAGTAAAGTTCCTGTTTTTTGGGGGGTTTTATATTTACAATCGAAACTGTTTTTTGTTTTTTTTTACCATGTGTCGCAATAAAATAAATAAAACTGGACATTTTCTATGAATTAATAAAAGCTCTGTCCTTTATAATTACATCACAGCCTGGGCAGTGAGTTTTAACTTTTAAACATTTGTTTCTTACAACTTCAGTCCAAAGAGTTGTGCTGACAGATTTCTTTCATTTACTACTGCAGCATTTCTTTTTCAAGTAGCAAAACTCATATTGTTGAAATTGCATTTTCTTTCTCTTTCTTCATGCATGTGGCCCACGATGTAAAATGAGTTTGACATCCCTTTTTTGTTACACCAATCTGATTCTTCAGTGCTGGCTAGGCTCGGAGCTCATCACACGCCAAATATATTCAGTTAACAGGGCGCTTATGTAGGACCTTTGAGAGGAAATAAGGTTTCATTAGGTTGTAGAAAGTCTCAACATTGTGTCAGTCAATCAATACTTTTGGGCGTGATGAGTAAACATCCCACAGAGGGCAGTTTAATGATCAGGTAGTGGATTTTGAAAAGTGAAAAAATTTGATATTTCACCCTGGACAAAAAGTATAGACTGATGCTATAATCTCTACATTGGCTAATAATTTACTAAAGTTAGAAAGAACCATTCTTTAGGTACTTGTTATTATTCTACAGCCAACAGAAGAGTGGTCCAAAATAACAAGCACTGCATCAATTACACCTTTAACTTCAAGTCCCCACCACAGGTTTGAAGAAGCTGTGCTAATAATAATATTGGAAATAATAATAATAATGAAAAGACTACATGGTCATTATGCTCTTGTATTCTGTTATTACACTTGTAGAGCAATTATATATGTCCACGTTAGTAAGTGTTTAGCAATTATTGGACCACACAGCTTTGTAATTTTTTTTTTTTACAAAAATATAGTGAAAATATTACATTTCCAATCTGACTTGTACAGTTGTGTTAGGTCATGTGGAGGTATCACTTAGTCACTGCAAGCTAGCAACTTTTCAATTCAGCAGCATCTTGCTGTAGGTGTGTAAAACATCCTCCACCCTTCCACTTTCTTTGTTTCTGTCTTCCTGTCTGTGTTTCTCTGCGTTTTCAGTGTTTTCCTGACATTCGGATTCAGCTCTTCCATAACAAACACACATTGTTGCCATAGTTACATTTCTCAGTGTCCTTGAAAGACTCTGCAACACATCACTTCTGAGAAAGAGGACCTCTTTAAATCCCTGAGCTGTGAGTGTTGCTTAATGCTATATAATTCTTAATAACTGGTGTAAAAGAACTAAACTTTTTGTTATCATTATTATTATTTTATGTTATTTTTTCAGTATGATGAGGGTGAGATTTGGCTGTCATTTCAATCTCCACTAAAGTGTTACAAAAAGTATTTTTTTTCTCTTTTTTTTTTTTTCCATGAATAGAGGGTCCTTAATGTTTTTTCAGTTATGATTTTCCCAGATGAGCTCACCTATTTTCTTTCTGCTCTCTGACACCATCTGACCAAAGCTGACGTCTGGTTAGCGTAACGTATGTCATGTGCTGTAGGTGTGTAAGGCATGTGGTACTTTGTGTGTGTGTGTGTGTGTGTGAGTGAGTGAGTGAGTGAGTGAGAGAGAGAGAGAGAGAGAGAGAGTAAAAAAGAAAGTGTGGTGATAAGTGTTTAAATGTACTTTTAATTCTCACAAACCTTTTGAGTTTCTGTGCAGTTTATGCTTCATTTTCTTAACCTTCATGCTGGCTGTGTGTGTAATCTTTCTGGAACAAATCTGCTCCTCTGAGGTACTGAGGTGTGGCAGGGTAAAAAGGTTAAAGGTGGCCCTATGTTGTAGACTCTGCTCCTTCCATGGAGATAAGGAAAACAAGAAAAGCTCTGGCCATCTATGTCTTTCTTCCCATTGTAGAACTGCATGAAGACACATCAAATAAAGGAGCACGATTGAGTCTACCGAGCTGCTTCCACATTCACCCTAGATTTTCATATTTCTTAGGTGAAGCTACAACACATGGCTAAATAATACTTTACTTAAAGTTTCCCTAGGAGCAAAAGATGACAGAGTGGAACAGCATAAATACTGTACCTCCCATTCTCACTTTCATTTGACTTCAATAAATTCTCCGGCTCTGTTGAAGCCTAATTTGGTCAGCCGAGGTAGAGTTTTTGAGTAGTTTACATAACCTTGTGTCAAATTCCCCTACACTGATTACAGCATTACATGTGAACTCTCCATCTCACTGTTTTTGTGCAGTGAGTATTGCTTTGAACATCTGCACACATGTACAGTATGTGTGAAAGTGCTAAGGCTTAAAAAGAGGGAGTGGTATTTTAAATTCACCATCATGGTGGATGAACCATGAACCAAAGAGAGCAAGCCTGTCAGATTTTAACACAGCATGGCCAGGGCATTATCATGTATCAAAGCACAATGTTATTCTTTTAGAACAGTTGGACTTTTATAGATGTTTTAGTCCTTCATTTAGAAGAAGCTTTTGTCCAGAGACAGATCAGAGGAGATATAAAGTAGAAAGTCTCATGCCTAGGCAACTGTTGCAATGATGCAATGAAATTCCTACTCTGGAAATCCACACAGCAACATCAGACAAGACACTAAGGCTACGTCCACACTAATGCGTTTTTGTTTGAAAACACCTCGTTATCTCTCTGTTTTGGCCTCCCGTCCACACTGAGACAGCGTTTTGGCTCAAGGAAAACGCATTGTTTTGAAAACGCTCTCGAAAACGCATACATTTGAAAATGGTGCTTTCGCGTCGCAGTGTGGACAGCAAAAACTGAGACTTTTTGAAAACAATGACATATTTTAGTCATGTGATGCAGTCAAGTGACCAATTAAATTAAGATAGTGGAGGGCATTACACAGCAGTCAATTTTGACAGCTCTATTAAAGATTAATATCAGTCTGTACATGCTCCAGATAGCTTTTCTTTCATTCTTTCATTCTCACTCGTTTTTGCAACTTTGTACTTTTGTGTTTCTCGCAGCAACAACTCCACCTCATTGTTAGTCCATTTAAAAAACTTGGTGCTTTTCCTGAACATTTTGCCACGACGTTTCAAAGACCCGGAAAGTAAAGAAATGGCAGACAGAAGTGAGGCAGGTCAAATCGTCTTGCATTTCACGCATGCGCAGTACTGGAACGTCACTGCTTTCGGCTGTTTCAACGTAGATGCACAACTTTGTGAAAACGACTGAAAACGATAGTGCGGACGCGGAGCACTTTCAGACAAAAACGCCGTTTTCAAATCTATCCGGGCTAGTGTGGACGTAGCCTAAAACACACTTTAAAAAAAATCAAGCCCAATGTGTGAATTAAAGCAGTAAGTAGGATGGACTGAAACTTAGCACCTGTCAAGACTAGAAGACGAGGTGTGCCTGAACAGTTGGGCTGTTTTTGGTTTCGCACTCTCGTGGCTTCTTCCTCATAGGAGTGTGAATAGGCTTTGCAGGGGGAGCTGTTATCCTTAATTGCCTTATTAACCTTCCTGATGACTTTTGTTCTTGATGGATATTCTGCTGTGATAGTAAGGCTATTTTCTCACAGAACAGCTGGATCAAAAGACAACAAGACCACAGTTATTAGCTGAAAATAAGGTTGATGTAAGCATTTAAAATGTTTTGACTCAGTTTGAGAGAGATTTAATTGTCTTGATACATGCATCTTCACTGTTGTGTTTTTAAACATCAAAGCATTTAAATGTGCTTGCTCTCTTCACCTCTGTCCTACCAATGTGCAGGGATTAGTGCTGTCTGGCTGGGATCATTAGGAGTTCAATGAAAATCAGCTGAGATAATTATGGTAGGACTCAAACCAAATACCAGAGATGTGCAGTTCATATATTGATGACTTGAGGAGTTGGTAGTTCATCATTTTAAAGACTCTCAACAGATCCTATGGAATAAGAAACACTTTTCTATGCTATTTTAGTTGTAAAAAGAGCGGTCTGGATTCTCAAATGGTTGACTATGTCCTGATTTAGGCTACTGCAGGGAATCATTGTAAAGGTTACAATGTAACCTGCTCAAGTGTTCAATTCATCCTTGTGCTGGTGCATTACATGTTAGTTATCTTGTGGTTGTGTCCCAGTGCTTTATATGCAGTGCCAACTGGAAGAAACAAATTAAGTGCTGGGACTTTTTCCCTCCTGGGTCCCCACTATTTATTGTTGTTTTTTTTCAGGGGCAAAAATATCCATCCCCCCAAGTACTCTTTGTTTTCCTTCTGCCTCCATCCATGAATTTGCTAAACTTTGTGAGTTCTTATATTGAGGCTATGATTATTATTCCTAATTTTGAGGCAATGATTGTTATTTTCACTTTGATAAATTCAAAAACTGATGAAACGGTACCCCAAAAGAAAGCACAGGAACAACTGGTGATACTGGACAAAACAATCACAATCACTTCACGTGTAGTTATATTTCTAGGAAGGTGCACGTCAGGTTACACGGTGGGTTATGGTTTGAGGGGTTTGTGGTTATGAAGTAGCTATGACGTAGGTTTCCCACTGAAGCATAAATCCCCAGTAAACAGTTGTAACTTTTCATACATTGTCACTAAGGAAGTCAGGAATTAGTCTGTCAATGCCCACCCATGTTGAGTTTCTCAGTGGGGCCTCTCTGACTGAGGCTATCCAGCTTTAAAATTACACACATGCACATGACCATATTCAGATGCAAACACACACGCAGAAGCACAAGTGAGCTAGTGTATATCACCAAGTTCACATACGGCCATTTGGACCTCTCGAGGATTCTGTATACGTGCATATGTACCCTCTCTCAGTGGATATACTGAGCTTGTGTGATGTTAGCGGGCTGACAGAAGACTTGTATTTCAAACACGTCCTGGAAAAATTGGTGAGCTCATGGTAAATGGACTGATTCTTATATAGCGCTTTTCTACTCTCTCGGAGCACTCAAAGCGCTCTATACAACATGCCACATTCACCCAATCACACCCATTCTCACAAGCACTTTATCTATACTTAGTGCTATTTAACTACATTCACACACATTCATACTCCGATGGACGCATCGGAGAGCAACTTGGGGTTAGTATCTTGCCCAAGGATACTTGACACGCAGACTGCATACTTGACATGCAGACTGGAGGAGCCAAGGATCGAACCACCAACCTTCCGATCAGTAGGTGACCTGCTCTACCTCCTGAGCTACAGCCACCCCGATCAAGGTTTTCATGGAAAACCTTGATCTTTTACAAAGTGTCTGCAGGTTCCAGCTGTTTTTCTGGCTTCCCTTTAAGGATTGAATCACAGGATGGCAATTCACTACTGAAACTTTCAGGGCAGCAGTAGCCAAATGATTACTAGAAAAGACATTTACTTGGAATGTAGCTGGCGTTCTGTGGTGAATGTGTCTGGGCTAAAGGTCCTTTCTTTTTCTTTTCTTTTTCTCTCTTTTTTTCAAAAGAAAACAAATGCTCCCCTTAAAATGATAAGCCACTAACATACCTCTGTGCACATTTCAATCTGATTTCTGTAGGGCCTATTCTAGTGAAACTTCTTTCTTCAGACTATCAAATAACTTGCTGATGTGCAGTGATACAGGAGAGTCTTCAGTTCAGCCTTTGATCCAGAGACTGGAGCACCTGGTAGGCATATCTGGTAAAGGCACTTGAATGGTTTTCTTCATATCTCACTCACAGAGGTATCTGTTGTCTGCAGACACCTACATATAGACAACTATTTACATCTTTTGCCAAATTTCTCACGGTGTTCCACAGGGTTCTGTTCTTGGCTCTACTTTATTTCTGTGGTATTCACTTCTTTTACATCAACATCTGAAACCATTTAATTATACTTTTATCTGTAACCATTTAATTATACTGTTATGCCTTAACTTTAGAAACACATTGAGATTTCGCTTTTCTGTAAACCCCAATGTGTTTTATTCTTACAATGGAAGAATAAAAATAGAGAAAATAGAGAACAAATAAAAGCATAAGTAAGTAGAGATAGGGAGAAATCATGATTATCCAGAGAAATGAGTAGTGATACAGCAATTAATGAGGGGTGAGAATTAGCGAGTCGGAAAAGCCATGTTGAACAAGCGTGCTTTAAAGGATTGAATGGAGTCAGAGGCACACATGGTAGCAGGAAGACTATTCCAGACAAGGCTGAAAATCAATATTGGATGCCTCCAACATTCAGGCCTTCAAATGCCACTACATTAAAAAGAGGCATGAGTATGCAATAGAAATCACCAAGATGTGTGGGCGCAGGAACACTTTAAGAAATTATGGGCTGTGAACACAGTTTGCCATGTCATCCACAAATGCAGGTTAACGCTTTCTGGAAAACATTGATACTGCACCCTCTGATCTAAGGAGGGCGGGGAGAGGCTTGTTATCAGCACTCAGTTCAAAACCCTACACATCAGTGTTGCAAGATACGTACAAATTTTAGAGTAACATCCAATCCAGATTATGCTCTTTTCGGGGAAGGCCTTGCATATTTCAGCAAAACAATGCTAAACTGCATGCTGCAACTATTACAACAGCATGGCTTTGTAGTAGGAGAACCAGAGTGCTGAATTGGCCTGCCTGCAGTCCAGACCCTTCACCAACTGAAAACATTTGGCACACGATGAAACGAAAAATATGTAATGCAACAAAGATGCTTAAATGCTGTGTAGGGCTTTTAGAGCTAACAAGTCAAAATAGTCACGCACAGGATAGTCAGGGGTAACATGAAAGGGGAAAAAATGAAGGGAACACTGGAAAGATTTACTAATATACAAAAGAGGAATATATAATGACGCAGGTGATTAACTGATGAGACACAAAAAGGGCAGGAAATAACTAAGGCAAGAAGTAAAACTAACTCCAATGAATAACAAGGAGGATTTCAAAATAAAATGGGAAGTAACTAAACCAAAACTTAATTTAATGTCAGCATGTTTACATGTATCTGGAAGATCTACTCACCGCTCTACTATCTCTGCGTCGCCTCAGTATAAACTTATAGTTAAACTCTGCTCTTTATTATTGTTCTTATTGCTGCCTTGAGGGTGTCTACACAACCCAAACAAGCAAAAGCAAATATTTTATCAGTTCAACTATAAAGAAACTGAGCATGCTGCTTGGTGAGAAATTATTTTTGCATGAAACAGAGGTTATTGTAAAGGTCAGCATCTGAAAAAGAATGGCCTGGTCTGGCTTGCTTATTAGGTCAAAAAGGCAATTCCAAATTATTTATTAGCTCTTCTTCAGATTTATATCTTGAGGTGTGCTCATAATAAACTTAGACAAATGGAAGTGAGGTGTTTACGGGTTTCCTATCATTTATCATTAAAGCTCTGAAGTATGTTTTGATCATTTTGAAGACAAATTGACTGTTTACTGCTTGGCACAGTCTGGGGCCCTGACACACTGACCCAGAGGAGAGGGTATAAGAAGATGAGAGGGGACTGGTGATACAGAGGAGCTTAGTGTGAACTGAGAAGGTTTTGGTTGAGTCTACCAAAGTTACAAACAATGACTAGCGCAACACAATTAATGTTCTGCAGCCACATAAAGCAAAGTCAAACTGTATGACGTGTTATTGTTATGTGTTAATCTAACAATCTTAATCTAACAACGACAGTACAATAATCAAGACATTGTTCAAATGTGTTTCTGTTACACTGTCATTAGTATAAACCTGCTTCAGCTAATTTATAGAGCAGTTTTTGTTTCTGTTTATTGTGTTTGCAGATATTTGGAAGATCCAGAGGTTCTCAGTGGGATGACACAAAGACTACTTTTAGGGCTTTCTCTCAGTCCTCACAATGAAGCATACTGATTTGGGGGTTAATGGGGGGATTAGGATAGAGTCGGGGTTTGTTTATGTTTCTGTCTGTGGCTATGTGTGAGTTTCCACTACTTCAAAGGCCTCCTGTGCCCCCTGAGGTGCTCATTGACACCATGCAGGTGTTTCCTTTGAGTAGACACACACTGTCAACATTTGGGTCAGGAGGCAAAACTTAACAAACTGTAAACCCTGGACGGATAGCTGTTTTGCAAAGAATAATAGTGCTCCTTCCGCCAATCACTCGCATTTTAGCTTAAAGCTATTAACATCTGCTTGAGTGAAATGCTACGTGTGGTTCCTCCCAGTGTGTGGAACATGTGAAAACCTTTTAAGAGTTCATTGCTTCAAGTTTTTCACGTTCACAGCTTGTTGCTATGAGAAGGTCACACATGCACACAGCTCTCTAACTGCTCCACTAAGAAGAAACTTTAGTATCAGTAGCCCCCATTTAAAACATGTGAAATCCCTGAGTTGGAAAAAAAAATTCAGTCTGTGAATTTTCAACGGAAAGATTTCCTTTGCATCTTTACAAGAGAGCCTCTGTGAAGCACACACTAGCGCTGACCTCTTTCACCTGGAGGGTGAGCAGCAACAGGGCATGTTGTCTGTCTGGCAGTATAGATGGATGACTGTATGCCTGGCTGGTTTGCAGACTGTCTGCCCACCTCTGACTCACTTCCACTCTGTTCTAGTCTGTTTCTCTGACCATGAGCTTTCTGTCTCACGGCGCATTTGTTACATGGATAAAGGAGATGGTATCCTCATTAGTGTCAGAGGAAAGATAAATAGCTGTAGTTTCTCAGTTCATCTTTTAAATGGTGTTGAAAGCATCTAAGGAAAGATGTTTAAGCATTTGTTTTCATATTTTTGTTGTCAGAAGTCACTTTTCTCAATAAGTTTGGTCCTTTTTTTCTAATACTTCCAAGGAAACAAGTGATGTAGTAAGGCTTCTGTTGGAACTAGTAGTAAGGCTGGGAATTACTACTACCATGACTCCTTTACCATTGGTTTTCCACACAAGAAAGTATAATCAAGCTTTGCTCTCCCAAAAAAAGAAAAGACTAAAAACATTTCGTCTTAAATGTTAAAAGATGCAACCTGGGCAAATAGTCTTCTCAATGTAAGAGTCAGAAAACAATAAGTCACATTTTACACGAATAACTCAATGGTCTGCATAATGTGGAGAGTCAGAAAAACCATTAAGACTTCTCATTAGCATTTTAAAAGCATATTAGGCCAACAGGATCAAAACATTTTGGCTCATCAGTGTACAGTGTACTCTCTCTCCAGTGCTCGCTATTTCACAGCTTTGCAGCAGGTCCTGACAGTTAAGTATAATTATTTGTTTCATACGGTTTCATTTTACTACAGAAATTGTGTAGTAAAGATTGTACTTGACCAAAGCTTTACCCACACAAGCCTGGTTTATGGAAAACAGTTGTAGCTGGTGGTGCTATACTAAAACTCAAAGCCTTGACTATGTAAACTGAGAAAAACAACTCCAACTGTGCCACATGTATTCTGTGCATTTCTTCTTCTTTTTTTAAACCTGTACAGACCTCAGTAACATTAAACATATATACACAGTTGACAGTGTATATTTAGCACCTGTGTGTCTTTGTGCATGCTAGTAAAAAAAACTGTTTTGTTAACTAAATGAGCCATGGTATGATGCAATATTCCCTTAGCAGCAAAGTTAGTTTATTTTCTAACGTTCAAGTTCAACAATGAAACAAGAACAACATGACACATCATTTTGATAGGTCATTTATAATGTTTTTATTGTTTGTTGTCTTAAAGTGAATATTCAATACTGGTTAAGGGCAGTAATGCAGACAACAATTCCCCAATAATATTCCTCGCAAAGCTGGTATTCAACTCACTGAAATCCAGTGTGTAAATCAAGTAGCCAGGAACACCACTGTCCTGACGATTCTGTATAATTAAAGTCTCTGGCTTGCAGTAGAAAGCCAATTCTTACTGGAATATTGGAAAAGAAATAGGTAAAAAATACTTTAGAAGTGCTGTGTATATAAGTGTATTTCAACAAATTTGCTGCAGCTTGGAATATATGAACTTGTAAGACTAAAACGTTTCAGACTGATTGGACAGAAAGATGCCGAGCAGATTGACTCTAAAAGCAGGAATATTGAATCCCTGGATAAGATTCCCAAAGTGCTTCTAGTTAATCTGCTGCTGCATTCCCACTCTGAAAGGCAAAGCGGCGCCAGCAAGTTCACAATCCAAAATGGCAGTAGTGAATGTAATCAATAGTAAACCTGTACAACTTTTAAAAATGTTTGATCTGTTGTTGGTGCTGTGATGAGCTTTGATCACCTACTGCAGTGTTTATCTGCAGTGTCTTTTGTATCGTGTTCTCTTCTCAGAGCCACCGCGAGTAAAACCATGGAGTGATATCATGCCAAGTTGTTCCCTGTATTCTAGTTTTGATTTATGTTGAAATTCCTCAGACGAGAACAAAACTTGGCCAAGGACAGTTGTAGGTTGAGTGGAAATTTGTGTGTGGGGGTGAACAAACAAAGGAAACAGAAGAAGGAACAAAAGAACATTTTGATTTTATCATGATTTATCATTCAGATCAGTTGCACTTGTCTGAGAACATATGTATATCTTACAATAGAGAGGTGAGGAAGAGAGGAAGAGGCAAGTTTCGTTGGAGAGATGACTTTTAAACTGTGAGACATAAAAATATTGAGATGAATAAGACAAAGCCATGAACAGCAGGTCACTGTGGTTTGCCTATAAAGAGAAAATGACTTCACAGTCCTCTCTTGCTCTTTACAGTGACTGAGCTATGGATATGTGTGCACAGACAGACAGCGTGAAGTCAGGAACTACTTGTCCTGCTGTGAAGGCTATTGTGCGCTGCAGAGTTTCCATATGTTCGTCACTACTGACAAGATGTGATAGATTCTAACGGATATTTTCTCAGAAGAAAAGTGCGTGTGTATTTCCATTTGTGATTGCATGCACATGTATTACCCACGCCTCTAAAAAGTGTATCTTTTTTCATATCATAAATGTACCAGAGATAGGCGGTGTATGTGTAAAGCCCAATGCATTCTTAATGAATATAAGCTACAGAGTAGTTGTAGCCATTCTCCACATGGTTAAACAAGCCACTTTCTCAAAATTTTACCGTACATCCACAAGATTTGTAACACACACACACACTCATACACACACCTTTCCGTTTCCTGTTCCTGTGTTACCGAGACTTGTGACTTTCTTTGGGTAAATTATAAAACACATCTGTAGACATACATTATATAGCAAGAACAATTGCAAAGATGTCAGCGTGGATGTATACAAGAACCAGAACATGCTTCCTGTCTCAGACCTGCAACAACGATTGTTATTAATCATAACCAAATTCTTCAACTGTAGTCTAGTTGTTATGTACACATACAGCAAATGCCACTGATCAAGTTCTCTAAGTATAATAATTATATATCTAGAAAAAAGAAACTAAGAAAGGAGGAAAGTAGAAATTGTGTTATTACTCAAAATACATGTATTTTTATTTACTACCATCCCACAGGACTGCTTACCATCCATTGTATATTTTTGCTTCTTTATATATGATTTTATCACAAACATTAAAATATCTTTGAACATCTAACCAGATAGATCCCACAATGCGGTTCCCATTAGAACTAAGCGTGCCTCTGCAGGGGGCACAGCGCAAAAGTTGTGCAAACAGTGGTAGCTGCAGTAATTACAACAGTGCACTGTCAGTCAAAAGCTTTGCTCAAAGTCAAAGAAGTTCATATTAATATACCAAGTAAAGCACGGGAAAGGAGGCCGGAGAACAGAGTTTAAAGAGTGTGGAAAGATGGGGATTTTAAAAAAGAAAGAGGGATTGCACTTCCTCGGGGGTACAATGAGCATACCCAATGGCTGGAGATGATTAAGTGATTTTGAATTTTATAATATGCACTGTTTTTTACTCTGGGAAAACTCTGGGAGACACGGGGTCCGCGCAGAGAAAACTATTTACCTTAATCAGTCCTGATCTACTGGCATTGAAGGTTTTTAGTTTCATATGAGTAACTCTGTCTACAAGAGCTGCCTGCTCACAGCCCTGCTCAAAACTATGTAGTAGTGTAACTGTGTATGTGGCACAGTGTAAACACCAAAGGTCTATTTTAAAATAATAATTATGAAGCAATATTTTTTCATCAAACATTACCATGCAGAGTTGGCGGCATTTTCATGACAAGTTATGTTTTTTTATACAGCAGAAATGTGATGCAGCTCAAGTCATCTGTGACTGTTTCGGTCCTAAAACAGCAGATGCTGTAGATTAAAATATAATGGACCTCTCTCAAAATGCTGCATTTAAAAAAAGATCAAATCTGTTATCACCTCACAACTGCAGGTAACATGATCTCAAAGCTGGCTGCACTACACTCATACGAACTCGAACGAAACGTATGAATTTCACCAACATGATCTGAACCTGAAGGCTGTTTCACACTAAAATGCATGAGCTTTTCATTTTATGTAAGAAATATAACAGAAGGAAAGTGGAAGCTAAAGTGACCTTATAAAGTTCAGTGTACACCAAAGGGTAAAAGAGAACTTTATAACATATGTGGGTAAAAAACTCGCCTCCTGGAGCAGGTTGTTCATGTTGTTTCAGGCTTAGACTTTCTCTTTCTGATGATTATTTCCCAAGCTACAGTACTTTCACAATTAACTATAGAGGTGTAGTTTTAATTTTAAAACTAACAAAGTTACTTTTGCAGCCAGGGTTTTTACATATTTGTAGGTGTTTCCCTTTCAGAGGGCAACATTTGGGAAAGAAAGTATTCAAATGGACCGCAAAATGTGTTTTGCAGCTTATTGCAGCTTACTGCATTATTTATTGCAAAAGAAAGGGCAGAGCATCACATGTTTCTGGTCTTCAGTACTTCTTCTGGCGTATTGGCGACATGGGAATGCATGTGTTATAAGACACAAGCATTCTATTGCATTCAGGCAGCAAAGTCACCTTGCTGTGTTTCAGGACATTTCTGCACAGAGAGCGGTATATAATAAAAAGAGTCCATAAAAGACTCTGCAAACCATTACTTAGCAGTGCCCACATACAGGTATAAATTTCTGTACAAATTTACAAATCTTGCCTGTTTTTTTTTTTTAACACTTGGATGTGTTACATATTGAAATGCCTCCAGATATAAATCTTAATGTTACTCCGATATGGAATGTGTTCAAAATAATATCACAATGGCTAGGCTGGGCTATTTTGTTTGCATCCGCTCCATTTTGGTAGTGCTAGCTAGATTCTGGGGGAATTTAGCTAGTGCAATAGCTATTCTGTGGGATTTCATTATTTTCTCATTACTCAACAACTCCAGGCAGCAGCGCAAAAACTCATCCAACACTGTTCATTCACCTGCCTATCAGATTTAACTCCTTATATTCCAAGTGGACAAGAATATTATACCAAATTGCTGACTTTAGCCCTAGTTATGGTGTTGGTTACAGTGCATGGAGTTTGCAGTAATGGTGATCATCCGGTGGAGATTTAGCACAGAAGTATAAATGCATTGTAGCAGTAATTTCATTAACACAAACCTGTTCCATTACCTGTTCCAATGAATCCTCCACTGAACATTTCCTGATGCTGTACAGTACTAACTCAGTTCATTAAATTCAGTGTAAATGTGTGTCTTGCATTTGACTCATCCTACAGTTAACTTTGACAGCGCCCTTGTTGTGTTATTTCGATTGGCACATTCATCGAGCTCTCATTTGGTCTGCTTGTCTTTGACTCACTGCCCTTGGTAGTAAGAAACCATGGAGAAATCAGTCACAACAGCTTGCCTGTTCGTTAATATCTGTGGAAAAGTTTTAATGTGTGTTCTGTATTTAAGTTATGCTAGAGTAAACTTTTACAGCATCAGGTGTAATTTGAATTGGCAGATTACTCAATCGTCATTGGGTCTGCAAGTTTTTGACCCACAGCCCTTGGTACAATAATAGTCATTACTGAACTGGCTGTGTCTCTGTGTTTATGAAGGAGTGCACTGTAAGGAGATCACCCTTTGCACTTCCATTCCTGATAATTTGCCATGCACAATACATTATTTCTGCCATAAGTGTGGCATCTTCTTTTACACTGTAAGTAGGGCTGCCACAAACAATTATTTTGATAGTCGACTAGTCACCGATTATTTTTGTGATTAGTCGACTAATCAGATCATGCATCCATTGAACGTAAAACCTATAGCTTATTGCACCAGCATGCATCTGCTCTTATATAACTATCATTAGCTTACAGCTTTAAGTGTTTAAGGTATGTGCTAACTAAAAGTAAAGACAAGATGATCGTTTATTAAATGTTAATGAAATTTGCAGATTGTTTCGGTGAAGTTTAATAAACTCAGCCGTCTGCGCCTTGCTATCTAAAATATAACGGGACACCAGAGTATATTCTCGAGCATCTCGCACTTCTGATAATCAGTTGTCTGCTTGACATTTATTCAGCTGTGTAAAAACTATAAGTTTAATCTCAGCCAAACCGATTTACTCAGGAACAAATAAAATACAAAAAAAAAGCCAAACAATAACATTTGTAAGTTATCTAAGTGACTTATATATATTTAACCTGAGTAGCGAAAGACGGCGGTGGGTTTGAAAACGATTTGCCGGGAGTCCGGTGTTCTCACGGGCTCTAGTGAGCCTTGAACCCCAGCTAGCTATCGAGCTAGTGGGTAACAGATGTCTCTGAAAACGTCGGAGCGCTTTTGAAAATATGTGGTGTCTTGATAAACTGATCAGATATTTCAAGTTTACACAGCTACATTCTTGCCTGAAAATATGTTAAACGTTTATTTTGTGACCCAGAAAGAATAATAAAAGTAACATTAAAACTAACTAGCTGCCACAATTGTTGGAAACTGAGCAGGGAAGCGCTATGAATTCTGGGATAGGTTGGGCCACGAAGTATACACCCGACCCATCCTTCAAATCTGGGGAAACGAAGGCCGCATTTGTCGGAGTCTTCAAATTTGGACAGTCTTCGTCGTGTCGCTGTAACATAATTGACCTACAAATGCAGGCACAGGAGGATGCGGTTCCTGAATTTGGACACAGCTATGATACCGGACACAGCTTCTTCTTCTTCGGGGTTTAACGGCAGCTGGCATCCTTGTACATGCAGTGCTGCCATCTTCTGTTTCAGTCTGTTATTACACTCTTAAATCCTACTACTTATTCCTTTTGGGATCTTACAAAGCTTCAAACGACGCATCGACTATTAAATTAGTCATCGACGATTTTGATAGCCGACGTAATCGTGAATAGTCGACTAATCGTGGCAGCCCTAACTGTAAGCTACAAGCTTATCTATAACTTCAGTTCTTATATCTGAAGAGATATTATCAGTATAGTCTGGAAATCTGATTTTAAAGAGCAGGAATGGAAAAGAGTGGCTGATTCAGTTTTTCTTTTCTGATAAACAGACAATAGACATGGCTCAGTACTTTTCTGTATTCACATGAAGACTTACATTTTATCTTGTAAGTCTGTGTCTGTGTGTGGATATTGTGTGTTGTGAATTACAAGTGTCTTCACCAAAGCGCAAATCAAACAGCTTAGAGTTTTCCATTGTGTATTTAATAACAACAGACACCAACAGGCCAGCATGTAGAACAATACAAACCACTGGATAAGCAATTAGATGTTGATTTTATTTGTAAATGTAGAAATTTGTAGTATTACAGTAATTGGTCAGCAGAAATCTAAGAATTGTGCAAATCCCACATATTTTAAATATGAAATCAGTGATTTGGGTTTCTCGATTTGAAATGGGTCTTCCTTTCTTGTAATATCCTCAACTGCAGAAAATGTTTTAAAGGTGCCACGAGGGTTTTTTTTGGGTTATTTGATGGTAATATAAGATATCCTTTTCTCTAAATGACAATAAAAGACAGAAAAAAAGTCATAAGGCATACCAGCAGAAATCATACAGACTTAGAAGACCAATCAGCAACATTTCCAAATATAAAAACATATTTCCTGATCAGGTCACAAAGAGGCTGTTGCGCTAAAAACCTAGTGTGTGGGGGTGAACACACACTATCTTAGCTGTTCCTAGCGCTTCAAAAAGCGCAAATCAAACTGGAAACTACGATTTTTTTTCACCTTCAAAGTAAAAGCTGTGCACAACTTTTTACTTTGACAGAAAATACTCTGTTTCTAGCTTACCTTGCACTCTTGATAGTTTCACAGCTACTTTCAGAAGATTTTGAAAGTATTTGCGGATAAGATGGCATCTTCCATACAAATCTTGAGCGATCGTGGCTCAAGAGTTGGGAGGTCGCCTCGTCGTTGTGTCCTTGGGCAAGACACTTCACCCGTTGTCTACTGGTGGTGGTCAGAGGGCCCGGTGGCACCAGTGTTCGGCAGCCTCGCCTTTGTCAGTGCGCCCCAGGGCAGCTGTGGCTACAATGTAGCTTACCATCACCTGTGTGTGTGAATGGGTGGATGACTGGATGTGTAAAGCGCTTTGGGGTCCTTAGGGACTAGTAAAGCGCTATACAAATACAGGCCATTTACCATTTACTAGCAACCACGAATATCAAGCTTTCAGTGCAGCACCACATAAACCCAATATATTTGACCAATTTCATGTAGCAAAAACAATCGCTCACCAACCGGTTGGGGGAATAAAGATTTTTCCCAGGCAACTAGTGGTTTTTATGGGTACTGACCAATGTGTAAACTACCAGTCTTCACAGCAACCTTCAACAGCCACTCGCAACCACTCAGGGAATTGTACATTGAAACTGGAGTCTCTAATCCTGTGTTATTTGGGCCTTAGGAAGACCACAGTGTTTTAGAATAAGTACTAATAAGGCACTCATAATTCTAATATTTGTATGGTAAGGAGTTATAGGGTTTACCACTCTAGTGTATTAGTATGCCATTATGCTGACATTTTCCAGTTAACCTTCTGGGGTCGCTGGTTGCGCCGGCGCGTCAAAATCACATGACCAATTTAAGACCACACAGCTACACAGAGTCTCCATTTCAACTTGGGTCAAAAGTGCAGACTTCAAACTATATACCAGTTTTTGAATTGTGTTGATGGGCCACGTAAAACCAGAGTTATGATTAAAAATACACGCGATGTTTTTTTCTGAACAAAACAGTGGTGTTTACAGCGGGAAGAACGGTAAAAACTGCATTTTCTACAGACAAGAACCTCTTTGCAAGCATAAAAACATAAGAGCAAGCTTTGGAGGCAGCCTTTACTGTCCCACTAGCAACGATTCAGCAAATACTGATTCTCTGCTGCTTCCTCGTGAAGCTGCCCAGATGAGGTCATCAGGAGCAGGTGTGTGATTAGCACTAGGTGTGTGAGCCAGAAGGCAGGAAACTAGCCAGGTCTGAAGCATGCGCATTAACAAGTGCGCACGCGCACACACAATGACACACACAATGTCATTAAAACATATTGGAAAGGTTTTAAATAAATAATAATGGATTTCGTTATAAGTGAACTTTTTTTTTTTAAGCGCACTACTGAGAGTGTTTTCTCTTCCTTTCTGAACCCCTCAGGTTCTCTTCCCTGAAACGTATTAAACAACACTCTATTGTGACAACACACCACATGTAATGCAGGTTGCAGTCTTCATAAGGTTTAAGCACTGTATGCCCTGGCATGTAGATTGACATATTATAATCAAACTGAGACTTGGAAGACAACAGTTTAGCTGATGACTGATACGCTCAAGTGACAGGATTTTAAATAAACGGGGTTTTAAATTTAAAAAAAAAAAGCTTTTTATTTTTACTTTGGGTGGGAAAACACACCAAGATAATCTAGGTGGAAATCAATTACAGTGTCACCATTTTATAAGACACTGACATGTGACTACACCTAGTTCAGTGTTGACCTACAGGTGTTTCCCATCAGCTGTTGAAGGAAAAACACCCGGTGCGTGACATCATTGAGGTTTCCACCCACAGCAGATTTGTTACAGTCTGTCATTTTGTAGTGAAATGTTCCTGAACACATAAAGGAGAGAGGAGTTTAGGCAGACCTCTCTCTAAAACTGTTTAGGTATCTTCCTCGTAGAATATGGCTCAAAATTATTTTTTTTGCAAGGCATTAATCTTCTTTAAACCTTAACGCACAGCAAGGAAGTCAGATGAGCTTGCTCATCCAAGGTTTAACATATAAATATAGTGTATTGACGTGGTTAGATGACAAAGTAAACTTTATTGGACTAAATAAAGGTCCCAATTCTCAGAAAGACTACAGTGATAATAGCTGTAAAAATATCTGTAATGTATTTATTCTTCCATTAATAATAGCAGAATATTGGAACTTCCAAACCTCTGACTACTAATCCTGTGTCACAGGAAGTTGTCCGATAAGCGGTCCATTTGTGGCAGTAGCTTATCAGCGATACAAGCCAGACCTGGTGAGTAATGACGAAAATGAAAATATAAACCACATACACTAAACAAAAGAGAAACCTAGAGATCTGTATCTGGGTAAAAAACGTCAGCACTAATATTTTAAACAGACAATATAATGACTTGAAATGTGTAAACTATGATAGAGTCTGGTAGGGGGTCATGCAACAGAACATTTAAGTTTTCTACAGCCAGAAAAAGAGAAAGGGCAGAATCAGATTAAATGCACAAGCAGCAGAAGAATTAAAGCTTTGACAATAGTACAGTGTGGTTTGTTGTTTTAAGGATTGGCTTCTTTGCTTTGTCACTCCAGTCTCCATCAGAGAAAAGCCAAAAGCTGGACTGAATACACATATGGAACTGCTACATTCTCCCTGTGTGTTTATGTTGCTCAACATCTGTTGAGAGTAACTACACTGACCACAAATCTCTGTGCCAAAATAATAGTTAAGTATTAGCATAGAGATAAAAGCAAAAAAGTCATCGCTGTTCTCTTAGACTTTATGGAGTTATATGGCACATATGAGGTGTTACACCTGATTAACTCATGACAAAAACATGAAAGATTAAAAATGGGAGCAAAGGCAATGAGTTGGATTGAAAACTAAAATACCACTTAAAGAAATCATTTACCATGTCTATACAGCTCTGTGACTCCATATGTTACACTACTGCCCACAGCCTTTTTCTCCCTCATGCACTACAAAGGTTTTATATGTATATATCGTGCGCATTATCTTAGTGCAGTATCTTAGCTGTTCCTAGGACTGTGCTCTTCTGGACAGAGATCTCGGATGCTGTTCCTGGGACCAGCTGGAGCCACTCGCCTAGCTTTGGAATCACCGTGCCTAGTGCTCCGATTACCACTGGGACCACTGTTACCTTCACCCTCCACATCTTCTCGAGCTCTTCTCTGAGCCCTTGGTATTTATCAAGCTTCTCGTGTTCCTTCTTCCTGATGTTGCTGTTATTTGGAACTGCTACATCGATCACTATGGCCGTCTTCTTCTGTTTGTCTACCACCACTATGTCCGGTTGGTTAGCCACCACCATTTTGTCCGTCTGATCCCACAGGATCTTAGCTCGGTCATTCTCCACCACCCTTGGGGGCGTCTCCCGTTTTTACCTCGGAACTTCCAGGCCATATTCGGCACAGATGTTTCTGTATACTATGCCGGCCACTTGGTTATGGCGTTCTATGTATGCCCTGAATGCTAGCATCTTACACCCTGCTGTTATGTGCTGGATTTTCTCAGGGGCATCTTTACACAGCCTGCACCTGGGGTCTTGACTAGTGTGGTAGACCCCAGCCTCTATGGATCTTGTACTCAGAGCTTGTTCTTCTGCTGCCATGATTAGTGCCTCTGTGCTGTCTTTCAGTCCAGCTTTGTCCAGCCACTGGTAGGATTTCTGGATATCAGCCACCTCCTCTATCTGCCGGTGGTACATACCGTGCAGGGGCCTGTCCTTCCATGATGGTTCCTCGTCTCCCTCCTCTTTCTTGGGTTTCTGCTGCCTGAGGTATTCACTGAGCACTCGGTCAGTTGGGGCCATCTTCGTGATGTATTCCTGGATGTTCAGCTGACTCCTCAGGACTTGCCTGACCCTCTGCAGGTATGTGGTGGTTGCAGCTTTCCTAGCGGCCTCTTCATGGTTCCCATTCGCCTGCGGGATCCCCAGGTACTTGTAACTGTCCTCTATGTCTGCAATGTTGCCTTCTGGTAGCTCGATCCCCTCAGTTCTGACTACCTTCCCTCTCTTAATTATCATCCAACTACACTTCTCCAGCCCGAATGACATCCCGATGTCATTGCTGTATATCCTGGTGGTGTGGATCAGTGAATCGATGTCTCGTTCACTCTTGGCATACAGCTTGATGTCATCCATGTACAGGAGGTGGCAATATACATTAGTATATATTTATTTATATACATATAGTGAGAGAGAGAGAGAGAGAGAGAGAGAGAGAGAGAGAGAGAGAGATGTACATATATATGATGTATATGCACATACATATATATGTGTGTGTATGCATAACCACTGTGTGAATTTCTTTTCCTTCTTTACAAGATTTAGACTGGAAACAGAACAGGAAACAGGATAAAGAGCTCTATGTACCACTAATGGAGTCTGAAGAACTTTGACCCTTCTTCTAGTCTTTCATGGTAGCTAAATTTATGCAGGACAGGTATAAATGCTGAAGTACTTAACAACTAAAATTGAGGCACCGTGCATCAGTGATCATTTCAAATCCCCAAGAATAAATGACAGTATGTGAGAGAAATGGGGGTTTCCATCGGTCTGATGTCTGTGACTGTGTGTCTGTCTCAAAGATGCACATTATTCAGACTTTCTCATGCGACTTGTAGCACTGTTGTTTGATGACTCTTATCATCAAGCATCAAAGAGAATACAGCTCCCTAAATTCCAAAAGCGCCACTAAGAGATTAGTCCTTACTTATGGCTGCCAAAAGACTTGTGAATCAGCACACAAACTATACTGTATGAGCTATGATTTAAACCTAATGGTATGACTACAGCACTCACAAAGTCACAAAGTAGATGCAACTAAGATGTAAAACAAGGCAACAAAGTGATTAACTGTATGTATAGTTATCTCAGCTCAAGTGCAGAGTGGCATTTTTAAATTAAATTAAATGTTTGATGCTAGCATGGCTACATGCTCTCAGTGACAATGCCAACACTATGATAATGACCTGGTGTTAGTCCGAGCCATACTGTAGAGCCTATTTACTTCCTGTAACTCCCAGTCAACAAAAAGTGGTTGCAGTTCCCCTAGAGGGTGCTGGATGAAAGTTCTCAAGAAAAGTGGCCACCAATCTTTCAGCACTACAGATTCTTGCAAGCACTTTAAATGACAAAGAAGTTTAGAGAGTGGGTGCTGTGCTATTTTAGAAAGCCAGGGGTCAGCAGAGTGAATATAGTTCACACTAAAATTTGAAAAAACAAAACAAAAAACAATTGACTGTATGGATGTGCTGTGTTGTACATCACTTTATCTATTCACTTAGTCCAACAGCAATGCTGACTTTACACTTGCTAACTAACACCAGATGCTTTTAACAATCAGCGTGACACCAGAGCATTGTCATGTTTGCAGACCTGGTCCAAAGCTATTACACTGACAACAGGATCATTCCCACACACAGAAAAGCAAAGTTCATCCCATGGATTTATTTGACTTTTTCAACATATTTTAACCTGAAAATATATGACCATCATCTCTGAAGCAGTGTTTATGAACAGAATATACTTAATCAAAATCGATGAAATTGACTTTTTCATCCATTTTTGTAATTTAAATAGATAACCAAAGAAAAAGAGTGTAAAGGTGAAACTGACATGGTCAATCTGCGTTTGCACCCTTACCTATTTGTACCCTCACAAGCTCTGGGTAGTGACTGAAAGAATGAGGTCATGGAAAAAAGCAGGAGAAATGAGTGTCTTTAAAGGTTGGCTGGGCTCCCCCTGAGGAACTTGGTCATTCAAGAGGGACTTAACTACCTTCAAAGGAGGTAGTTGACGTGGTTCGGGCATGCCTCCGGGATGCCTCCTAGGTGAGGTGTTTTGGTCATGTCCTACAGAGGGGAGACCCTGGGGCAGACGCAGGACTTGCTGGAAAGATTATATGTCTCAACTGGTTTGGATCCAGTGTTCGCCCAGATGAGTTGGAAAAGGTGTTCAGGGTGGGGGAAGTCTAGATTTCTCTGCTTAGAATGTCTTTCCTTAATCCTTCCACGACATGGAAGGATTAAGGACAAATTGATGTAAGAAAAAAAAATAGTACCCAACATTTATCAGTTATACCTTTATCGTTTATGCCTTTTAATTCCATAAAGTGTCAAGACATGCCTAGGAGCTCTTTACCCTGAGTTATTTAAACATGTGATCTGGTGTACCCATTACTAACAAAAGCACTTCCCACATGAACTGTGATACATGTTGATAGAAATGTTGTGGTCTGACACTGGGAAGCCTGTATTCATTCTCCTCCAACGTCTGAGTCACGTCAAGTAGTGGAAGACAACACGAAGCCATATGTCCAAAGGTAGAAGAGGCATAACCCCTCAGCATGATAATGATCCTTTAGCACAAAAGCTAATCCACCAAGGAACAGAAGACGAAATAGAGGCTTATAGAGGGCTTCAAAACTATGATACAAGTGAGAACCACCTTTACCCGCAGGCGGTGTTTTATAGATAGGGATGGGTATCGTTTAGGTTTTTTCCGATACCGGTGCCAAACCGGTACTTTTGAAATGGTGCCGATGCTTAAACGGTGCTCGAACCGGTGCTTAAAGAATGGAGAACACAAACTTTGTCCAAAAACCTCTTATGTTTTTATTTTTAGCAGTCTCTTTTTTTCTGCAAAATGATAACCAAGTTAGCCTTTTCTGTAGATACAACATACCTCCATTGTGCTTAAACAATGGAAAACATAAACTTTATCCTAAAATCTCTCATGTTTAGCTATTTTTTTCTAAAAAGATAACAATGTTAGCCATTTCTGCAGCTATAGGGCATATATGGTATCACTCTATCAAACAAGAAGACAGCTGCATGTAACTACAACGGTGTTTGCTAGTTCACATTACGTGCCTTAATTTAATAACGTGGTTAGCCTACTCAACGTAAATTACACACGAACAACATTAAGCTACTCACCCAGAGAAGAACGGCTGATGCTGCCATCATCATCCGTCATCATTTCTGCTACACTGGCAGGGCTAGGGGCCGGGACTCTCCTCTCCTCTTGTTCTTGGGGGATGTTGCTAACTCCGGGTCCGATAACAGGCAACCCACCCGCAGTAGATGTGCTCGGTGTGAGAGCTTGCAGCAAGCTATCAAATACGGTGCATCTCTCAGCTTTTAAAAAAACGCTATGCGTCGCCAGGTGTTTCATCAGATTCGAGGTGTTACCTCCTTTGCACAGTATCACCTAAAGCACTTCTTGCAGGCTGCTGAGTTTGCATCTTTTGCTGTGAAGGTACAGCAAGACTTTTGACCGCTTCACCTTGGGCATTTTTAATCTGTAGCTCTGCTCTAAAAGAACGTACGTGCCCGCCTACTATCCTTGGAAAGATAAAATGATTGGCTAGAATCAAAAGTGTATGATAGCTTTTCGGTCTGGTTACTACTGTTTACCCATCCCTATTTATAGATAATCAAATGTTTACTTGTCCAAGAAGCCAAAAATGTTCCCACAACTGCATGAAATGACTTTGTTTCTTTTTTTATTTCTTTCAGACACACACATTAGCATTGCAAAATTCAGCTATAACAAGTGGCCAACTTTCTCTCTGTGTTTACCCAGCTCCATAGTGATAAAAACAATCCAGATACAGAGCTGCTGTGGAAACATTTAATTTTCTGATTGGGTTAACAGGTGGAGTGAAGTTACATCGCACCTCTAAAATTGTACTCGGGTGTGCTTTCGAGGTTCCATCCATCATTAAGAGGAGTGTGCTATCATCAATACCACGGAGACTGAACAAGTTCGGCTCTACTGTCACTCTTAGCTGAATCATTTTATTGCTGCACCACCCTGACTCGGTCTCATCCAAACTCAGAACTCCTTGTGAAAGAGTTTCTGAAAACATAGATAAATAAATGCTCTGCTTTGTATATGTTGGCAGAGAATAGATGACCACCTGTAGGTAACAATGTGAAAGCACCTTTTCCTTATTTGGCTAAGAGAGGGGACACATTCTTTAATTCTATTAGTGTAACCATTAAATCTGTTTTCATATGCGCATACTCTCTTCTCTCACCCTCACTTTACCTCCTGCTGTCTCTGATTTGCCTCATATTTATTCACTCCACCCTTCTCTCTTAGTGAGCTATATACACAGTGTGGTTACATTAAGCCCATTAGCTATCAAACAGTATGGAACTAGTGTGAGTCCTTGCATTATTAGTCATGAGGGCCAGTACTCTGAGGGCCTAGTTGTGTATGTAATTGCACAAATTCGTCATCATTAGGAAATCACAGCACAACACTCCACTGTGGTCTGTTTCTAGTCATTAAAATGACAAAGAAGTAGGAATAAAACCTGTAAATCTCTGTATCATGTATATATGTATATTACATGCAGTAAATCAATTTCTCCTTGTTTTGTGGGGGACACAATTACAAAAACTGCTTCCATGAATTTTGACCAAAAGCAGACACTTCGTAACCTTTAATGCAAATTTGATTAAACAACGAGTTGACAGATTGTGGCTGCAATAAAATCAGTGAAAGAGACACTTTTTGTCTCAGTTCCACACAGTGAGGAAATACTTGGCTGACAGAAACTGCAAGAGTAATCCAGAGCAGAGTGCCAGTGCATTTTCTGTGCCAGAGCAGCTCATACAAGTGTGTAAACACAGACTGAAGGCACAAAATTGATTATAAATCTGAATCAAGTAATTATCATGTAATTAAGGAACCAGAGTAGTCTTCTTGAGGTTTTGCAGACACATGACTATTAACAACATATCATTAACTTGTTGGAAATTTTGGATAAGTGATAATCATAGTGACAATGAGGATCAAAAGAATAAGACCCCACTTACACAGGCTAAGAGACTGATCAAGGACCCCATTTTAACCTAGCAACCCACCTGCCATAAAGGAAAAATGTGAGTTTCTCAAACAGTTTTTGAACATCACTGATGAAATCACAATCACAAGGTTGGCAAAAACCGCTAGCATGTTGCTGCAGTCACACAGAGTTTGCATAGAAGTGACATACATACCTACACTGTTCATCTACTCTCCTAGCTGTAGTGAAACTGCAAAATGCAACACAAATCAGACACAAACATTTGCAAAGGAAAAGCTGGCTGCAACAATGAGGCACAACTTTTCCGTTTCCAGTTGGTTTTGCACTTTTTCGAGTTTTGCTGCCAATAGCCTGGTCACTAGCAAGTATTTGCAACCAAACAACTAACAACCAAAGCAACAGGAGGTTTTTGGTGCAGCACCTTTTTTGGAACCAGTTTTATCTATCGAGAGCCAAAAACTTCCTGGAAACACTTCCAACCTTTAGGGAATACATGCTTCCTGAGCAACCACCAGTTGCATAACATGTCGTATGCTGGATAAGTCTTTACCAATGTGCAAATGACGTCACAGGAGAAAGTTCAGTACACTGTTATAAGCTGGACAGAGCTCTCAGATGTTGCTCTGCTTGTCCACCACTACTGTATCCAGTTGGTTAACATTGCCATTCCATTTTCACACGATCTTAGCTTGGTCATTTTCCACCACCCTTGGGGGAGTCTCCCATTTTTACCTCGCCTCTTGCAGGCCATACTTGGCACAGATGTTTCTGTATACTATGCCGGCCACTTGGTTATGGCGTTCCTTGTATGCCCTGAATGCTAGCATCTTACACCCTGCTGTTATGTGCTGGATTTTTCTCAGGGGCATCTTTACACAGCCTGCACCTGGGGTCTTGACTAGTGTGGTAGACCCCAGCCTCTATGGATCTTGTGATGGGACCTTATTCCTGTGCTGCCATGATTAGTGTTTCTGTTCTGTTTTTCAGTCCAGCTTTGTATATATCATATAGGAGCCTATCCTTCCCTGATGTTTCCTCTTCTTGCTTGGGTTTCTGCTGTCTCAGTTATTCACTGAACATGTGGTCGGTTGTGGCCATCTTCCTGATGTATTCATGGATGTTCGTTGTCTCATCCTGGACCGTGTTTCTGATACTCACTAGTCCTCAACCTCCTTCCTTATGCTTAGCATACAGTCTCAGGGTGCTGGATTTGAGTTTAAACCCTCCATGCATGGTCAGGAGCTTCCTGGTCTTGATGTAAGCAGCTTCTATCTTCTACTTTGGCCAGCTTATTATGGTAAATGGTAAATGGACTGATTCTTATATAGCGCTTTTCTACTCTCTCGGAGCACTCAAAGCGCTCTATACAACATGCCACACTCACCCAATCACACCCATTCTCACAAGCACTTTATCTATACTTAGTGCTATTTTAACTACATTCACACACATTCATACTCCGATGGATGCATCGGAGAGCAACTTGGGGTTAGTATCTTGCCCAAGGATACTTGACATGCAGACTGGAGGAGCCAAGGATCGAACCACCAACCTTCCGATCAGTAGGTGACCTGCTCTACCTCCTGAGCTACAGCCACCCCATTATCCCAGCAGGGTGCCTAATCAAGGGCAAGGTGTAGGTATTGATCATCTGGATCTTGTTATTACCATTCAGCTTGCCTGACCCTCTGCAGGTATGTGGTAGTTGTAGCTTTCCTTGCAGCTTCTTTGAGGTTTCCATTTGCCTGTGGGATTCCCAGGTAATTGTAGCTGTCCTCAATGTCTGCAATGTTGCCTACTGGTAGTGTGATCCCCTTAGTTCTGTCTATCTTCCCTCGTTTCATTACCATCCGACTACACTTCTCCAGTTTGAATGACATTCCAATATTGGTCACTGCAATATATCCTTGTGGTGTGGATCAGTGAATCAATGTCATTCACTCACTTGATGGTGACTTGTGCTATTGGCTTGAAGTTGTCCTCAGTGGCTACTGTGTGTGTGTGTGTGTGTGTGTGTGTGTGTGTGTGTGTGTGTGTGTGTGTGTGTGTGTGTGTGTGTGTGTGTGCATATAAAGCCACAGTGTTTCATGCTCACACACACACTAATCACACAAAATTCCGTCATTAAAAAGGATAAATAAATATTCTACTGAAATAGATTTTTTTTAAAAACAGTCTGCTTTGATGATAGGCTTTTCCTGCCTTCCTGCAGAGCGTCATCTGCAGTGCATCACCTTCTTCTATCAACATCTGCAAATTTATGGACATGGAGGATGCGTCCTGCTACTGAGAGTAAGTAATTTGATAGTCAGTAAATAAAGCTACTTTCTGCTTGCTTACTGACAAGGGGTCGCCACAGCAGGCAGCACAGCATATTTGATGTTTTTTTTGCCAGATGCTCTTCCGGACTCCCCCACCCAGAGGAAGGGATATGCAGACTGGAGGTGAGAGAGAATCCCCCATCCCTTGGGTTATCCTGATATCAGTAGCCAATACTTGTGCTGGTGCTCACTGGATTCCTATGGTGAACCAAGTGTAAAGACAAGGCAACACCAAGGGTCATTTTAACCTTTCTGTTTTTCTTTAATCATCTTAAGGACGCCACACTAATATGTGAGCTTTAAATATGTTAGTTTGGTAGCTTTTTCCTTTGCGAGGTTAGCTGTTACCTCGTAATTCCAGTCTTACTGCACAGCTGAGATAACATCTACTCGCTCCGGCTATATTTTTAGTTTAAAAATGTGAAAGCAGTGTCAGTTTTTCCATTATTTTACACTTTTGGTTTGGAACATGTTTTACAGTATATTCACTCATGAGCCAGCATTAAGGGAGAAAAACAGCAGTCCTTTATCAGAATCAGAATCAGAAAGGGTTTTATTGCCAAATGTTGAGCAGGTTTACAACATTAGGAAATTGCTGCGGTACTTAGTGCAAACATACTGTCATATAACGCTTAAATAGACATAAAATAAAAATAAGAATTAAAAGTGCTAAGTAGATAGATATATACATGAGTGCAGGTGGTGATCAGTGCCAAACATGGAATGATGCAGTGAACACAGCGTAGGTGTTAGTGGTGGGAACAGTCATACGGTTATTGTTCATGAGTCCAACAGCAGAGGGGAAGAAACTGTTCTTATGGCGAGAGGTTCTGGTGCAAATGGACCGGAGCCTCCTGCCTGAGGGGAGCTGGTCAAACAGACTGTGTCCAGGGTGAGAAGGGTCACCTGAGATCCGAGCTGCACGTCCCAGTGTCCTGGAGGTGTACAGATCCTGCAGAGATGGGAGTCTGCAGCCAATCACCTTCTCAGCAGAGCGCACAACACTCTGCAGTCTTTGTTTGTCCCTGATAGTGGCTCCAGCGTACCACACGGTGATGGAGGAGGTGAGGATGGACTCGATGATTGCAGTGTAGAATTGCATCATCGTCCGTGTTGGCAGGTTGAATTTCTTCAGCTGCCTCAGGAAGTACATCCTCTGCTGGGCTTTCTTAATGACGGAGGTGATGGTGGGCTCCCACTTCAGGTCCTGGGTGATGGTGGTACCCAGGAAGCAGAATGAGTCCACAGAGGTGGTGTCCACAGGGTGTCAGTGATGTCATGATGGGGGGGAGTGGGGCTGTGTGCTTCCTGAAGTCCACAATAATCTCCACTGTCTTCTGGGCATTCTGTTGGCTCTGTATGCAAACTGCAGGGGGTCCAGGAGGGGGGCCGTGAGGGTCTTGAGGTAGGAGAGAACCAGGCGCTCAAATGACTTCATGACCACAGATGTCAGAGCCACAGGTCTGTAGTCATTTAGTCCAGTGATCCTAGGTTTCTTGGGGACAGGGATTATGGTAGAGGTTACAAATGATCTTCTTATGGCCTCTGACAGTGGACTCATCTCTGTGCTTGTCCTTCTTGACCTTAGTGCAGCATTCGATACTGTTGACCATAATATTCTATTAGAGCGATTAGAACATGCTGTAGGTATTACAGGTATTGCACTGCAGTGGTTTGTATCATATCTATCTAATAGACTCCAATTTGTGCATGTAAATGGAGAGTCCTCTTCACACACTGAGGTTAATTATGGAGTTCCACAGGGTTCAGTGCTAGGACCAATTCTGTTTACATTATACATGCTTCCCCTAGGCAGCATCATTAGAAGACATAGCATACATTTTCACTGCTATGCAGATGACACCCAGCTCTATCTGTCCATGAAGCCAGATAACACACACCAATTAGTTAAACTGCAGGAATGTCTTAAAGACATAAAGACTTGGATGGCCACTAACTTTCTGCTTCTTAACTCAGATAAAACTGAGGTCATTGTACTCGGCGCTGAAAAGCTTAGAAATATGGTATCTAACCAGATTCTTACTCTGGATGGCATTACCTTGGCCTCCAGTAACACTGTGAGGAACCTTGGAGTCATTTTTGACCAGGATATGTCCTTCAACGCACATATTAAACAAATATGTAAGACTGCGTTCTTCCATTTGCGCAACATCTCTAAAATTAGAAATATCCTGTCTCAGAGTGACGCTGAAAAACTAGTTCATGCATTTATTACTTCCAGGCTAGACTACTGCAATTCATTATTATCAGGATGTCCAAAAAACTCACTGAAAAGCCTTCAGTTAATCCAAAATGCTGCAGCAAGAGTACTGACAGGGACTAGAAAGAGAGAGCATATTTCTCCTGTTTTGGCTTCCCTTCATTGGCTTCCTGTTAAATCCAGAATTGAATTCAAAATCCTGCTCCTCACATACAAGGTCTTAAATAATCAGGCCCCATCTTATCTTAATGACCTTGTAGTACCATATCACCCTATTAGAGCACTTCGCTCTCGCTCTGCAGGCCTACTTGTTGTTCCTAGAGTATTTAAAAGTAGAATGGGAGGGAGAGCCTTCAGTTTTCAGGCCCCTCTTCTGTGGAACCAGCTTCCAGTTTGGATTCAGGAGACAGACACTATCTCTACTTTTAAGATTAGGCTTAAAACCTTCCTTTTTGCTAAAGCATATAGTTAGGGCTGGACCAGGTGACCCTGAATCCTCCCTTAGTTATGCTGCAATAGATGTAGGCTGCCGGGGGATTCCCATGATGCATTGAGTTTTTCCTTTCCAGTCACCTTTCTCACTCACTATGTATTAACAGACCTCTCTGTATTGAATCGTATCTGTTATTAATCTCTGTCTCTCTTCCACAGCATGTCTTTTATCCTGTCTTCCTTCTCTCACCCCAACCGGTCGCAGCAGATGGCCGCCCCTCCCTGAGCCTGGTTCTGCCGGAGGTTTCTTCCTGTTAAAAGGGAGTTTTTCCTTCCCACTGTCGCCAAAGTGCTTGCTCATAGGGGGTCATATGATTGTTGGGCTTTTCTCTGTATCTATGAAGCGCCTTGAGGCGACATTTGTTGTGATTTGGCGCTATATAAATAAAATTGAATTGAATTGAATTGAATTGAATAGAGGACTTGAAGCAGGCAGGCACATGACATGCCTGCAGTGAGGAGTTGAAAATGCCAGAAAACACTGGGGCCAGCTCATTTGCACAGTGTCTGAGGGTGGCAGGAGACACACCGTCTGGGCCAGGAGCTTTTCGAGCATTCAGACTCTTAAACTGCTTCCTCACATCTGCTTCATGAATATGAAGGGTTGTAGTGGGAGAAGGTGGTGTGAAATCCTCCTTGGTGTAGGGTTTGGAGGGAGGTGTTGTAGGTGAAGTGTTTGATGGGGTGATGGCTCTATTGAGGGGGGAGAGGTGGGGGAATGAGTGTCCAAAGTGTCTCTATTGTTGGGGCCGTTGGAGGTGTGAAGGCTGCTTGATGGCTCGTCAAAACGGCAGTAAAAGTCGTTTAGGGTGTTGGCCAGGGGTGTTGGAGTGGGGGATTTTAGGCTTGTAGTTGGTGATATTCCTAAAACTTTTCCACACAGAGGCCGAGTCATTCTCTGAGATCTGCTGCTGCATCTTCTCAGAGTGCTGATATTTAGCAATGTCCACTTCTTTAGTGAACCTGTACTTGGCCTCTCTGTAGCAGTCCCTGACTCCGCTTCTGAACGCCTTTCTCTTTTCCAGCCACAGCTTTTTGAGTTTAGGAGTAAACCAGGGTTTGTCATTGTTATAACTCACCCTGGTGCGTGATGGCACAATGCTGTCCTCAGAGAAGTGGATATAGGAGGTGACAGTGTCCGTAAACTCATCCAAGCTGTTAGAAGCAGCCTTCATTGTGTCCCAGTCTGTAGACTCCAAACACGTGCGAAGCTCCTCCACAGCCTCGTTGCTCCACAGTTTTTTAGTCCTCGCGACAGGTTTGGAGAGCTTCAGCCTCTGTCTGTACGCAGGGATCAGGTGGACCATGACGTGGTCAGAAAGTCAGAGTGAAGCGAGGGGCACCGTGCGATAGGCCCCACTGATCGTGCTGTAACAGTGGTTCAATGTCCTCTCCCCTCTGGTCGGGCATTTAATATACTGCTTGTATTTGGGAAGCTCTTGGCTCAGATTGGCTTTGTTAAAGTCCCCAAGAGCAATAATGAGAGAGTCCGGGAATGTCCGCTCCATGTGCAGTATCTGCTCCGCGAGTGCGCACTCAGCTGCCTGCACTTTATATTCCAGCTGCAATTGAACAGCTTGCATGATTGCATTCTGTCATTGAATACTAAGACTGAAATAAAGTAATAAAGTCTGCAGCCTAAACTCTGCTAAGAGGCCCAGTGTTACCTCACTGTTTGTAATCTCTCACATTATTTCTCTCCCTTTCTCAAGACTGATACAGTGGAGCAGTCTCAAAACTATTTGATTGTTCACAGTTCTGCATCCACACACAATAAACCAGTGAGTAAGGGAGGAAAAAGTTGTTTGGATACTGCTAAAGATCTTATACTAAATCATATAAAACACCATTTCCCTTTACTATACAGTATCTCCTTTTTGTTGTCCATGCAGTAGATTTATTGAACACCAGCTATATGTAAAGTTTATTACAATATATTATCATTTCTATTACAGGGCTAATACAGAGTTAATCCTGTGACAGACTGATGACAGGTCCAAGGTGTACCCTGCTTCTTGCCCTATGGTAGCTGGGATGAGTTCCAGACTCCCCGCGATCCTGAGTAGGATGTAAAATGGATGGATGGATATTACAGTTAGAAATGGTATTATAATTATTACATCATTTTTATGGAATATATATATATATATATTTTTTTTTTTTTTTTTTTTTTTTTTCCGCCTGTCCCATTTGGTTCTTTAGCCGTCAGAATTGTTGTCTGAAGACCAACAAGGATACCCAATGGATTTATTTTGCCAAATGGATCATCATGGCATTGCCGTATTGGTCCATTTGATCGACCTTTGTTTTTATTATTTATTTTATTTTCAGTTGTTACAGACGGGACAGACATGAGTGAGGGATAGGAAAGGGAGAAAGAAAGAGGAAGGAAAAGAAAAACAGAAGGGGAGAGGGACAGTGAGAAAGGGGGGAAGAAAAAATATCTCCGGGATCACCTGTTGAGAGAAAAAGAATAGAAAACAAGCAAAAAAAAAAACAAAACAATGCAACATACTATACACAACACCATCGCATTAATCTAGCTAAGTGTAAACAGCAGTAAATACTAAATATTGAATGTTGTTGTGCAGCACGCAGGACAGACAGCGCACAATGTGCTTTGAAGTAGCAGCCAAGAAAGGTGTGATTTAAGTCTACGAATAGTGAACACCCATGTGCACACCTGTGTGGATCGGCGCGCTTGTATTCAAATGGTTTCCCCATGTAATGGTCTGCTAGAGGATGTAGAGAGCCATAGCCCCGTCCCCCAGGGCATGAAGCAGGCATGGAGGAGATCCAGGCCCCAGACATCCAGAGGCCCCAGAGTGCAAGAGCCCAAGGAGGACCACCGGAGGGGCATCCATGCCACCTTCATGGGAAGGGCTGAGGATCCCCAGATGAGGGGTCACCCAGTAGCCACCGGGCAGAAGCTAGAGGGGGCTGCACCGGCGTGCCCGCCGGCTCTGCCGGCAGCCAGCTGTGCCAGAGTGAACCGAGCCGCAGGCACAGAGGCCGGAGGCCCGAGGGCCCCCCGCGCCCCGGAAGAGGCCTGACCGAGCAGCAGGCGCCAGGCCCCGCCAAGTAGTCACCGGGAGTGAGCTGGTACATACCTGAGCGCCCAGCCCCGGACACCAAGAACCACCAACGCACCGACCCCTGAGGGCATCAGTCACCGGCAGGGAGTGTGGTGAGGGGAGATAGGCCTCCACACTTTGGAGGGCCTTGGAGTTCCCAGAGAGGTGAAGTCTAAGACCCGACCTGACATATAGACACAGACAAACAGGCACACACAGACACAGACATGCATTCCCACCCTCATGCACACATATACAAACACTCAGCACTCACCCAACGCAGGAATAAACGTAAATGGACATGTACACACAATCACACTCCCCAAACATACTCTATACCCCGGGTCCAGGTATCCTCACCCCCAGAGATGGAAACGGCACCCAGACCCAAGAGATGTTACCCTTCCCTCCGGGGTGGAGGCAAGCAGACCGCCCCAGGCTCCGCAGCAGCAGGGAGGCCAATCGGACAGCCAGCATCTCTTCCCAGCCCCCCCGCCCCGATGGCTAGCAGAGAACAGGGGTGTGTTAAGACCCCATACCTCCCTCCTCCCGCTCAAGTGTAGTGTTGCTGCGTGTTGCTCTAAAGTGTATTTAAAACAAGGGAGAGCATGGTGCTGCTGCCAGAGAGCAGCAGGTGTTAGCACGGCCCCTCCCGAGAACCCTCAATGTCTACATGGATTTAAAATTGAGAGGTGGGCACCGGCGCCAGAGGCAGGTTTGAATACACAGACCGTCTACTGGACGCCGTTAACGTGCCCACCCTCAAGGCCCTATATATATATATATGTGTGTGTTATGAGAGTGTAAGTAATGTGGATGTCTAAGTTGTGAGATAAAATTGAGGCACAGGTGGCCAGAAGAGGACAGAGGGGGGGGGAATGTCTCCCCTGCACCCTGGTGACACACCCGCACCCCAAAGCCCTACCTGTGTGGGTGGGTGTGGTGGAGCGTGAAGAGGGAGGCAGCCGGGGATGGGGAGGAAAAGAAGGGAGGGGAGGGTGTCCCTCCCTAGGGCCAGCTCCCCCGCTGACCCCAATATGCACCCCCGTCCTCTGGTATCCACCAAGGCAAGGGAGCCCAGGCCCATCCAGACCGGGGCCTACGGCAGCAACACCACCAAGCCCCACAGGACCCGGGGCAGCCCACTCTACCCCGCCGCAGAGGAAACTGTACCCACCCCAACATTCAATCATCTCCCAGACTACACAAGACACAGACACCCAGGTTAAGTTTATTCTCCACCTCTCCTATGTCTCTCCCCCACCTGCAGAGTGGACTCCTGCAAAGATGGAACAACCTCCCTGCCAGTTCAAGAGCCCCCCGGTTAGGCCGATGCACAAGAGGCCCCCTGCGCCAGGGCTGAGCCCCCGTGCACCCACCCGCCCACAACCTCGGCGACACACCGACGAGGACCGAAGCCCCCAAGGCCCAGCCAGAGCCCCAGCACGGAGGCGAAGCACCCCCGAACCCCAAACCCCCACGCCCGCCCCGGATCCACTCAGGGGCAGCCAGGCCACCAGGCCAGTAACCTACGTCCGCCAGCACAGACCATCCTCCAGCCCCGCTGCACGCGGCCACGAGGAGAACAACCTCTGAGAGCGACCAGAGCCACTAACCAGGTTATGAACACAACCCCCGGAATATATTTTATGGAATATTAAGACAATAGCGTTTTTGTTTATTCATCAAATGTGTACAAGGGACTGGAGCCCTTTAAAAAGCAATGGTACACCTAACTTTATAACACTGTTCTCTGACACACATGTAATCTTTCTTAATGCTACTTTATTCCTTCAGTTCATTATTTACTTTGCACAAAAACAAAAATTTCCCTACATTTGTTCTTACTATTACACAATGTTTCACACTTTTACATTTAACTGATTCATTCACGCTTCCATTCACTAAACAGAAACTTGACACCAAACATATAATCACCTTACAATGGCTGATTGTCTCCTGTCTGACTGCTGATGACCTCTCAAGCAGGGAAGTGTTATTTTAGGAATAAGGCCGTATAGACCACACATGCACACGCAGATATACTTACACATACAAAAGCACAAACAAACACATAGGACAAACCTGATCTAAGACTTCCACTCGTGGGAACTTAAAGAGCCATTTAACTAAAACCAACTTACTACTCTGAAACGAGCACATAGGATGGAGCAACCTGTAATTTAGGTACAGCAAGCTGGTCATATTATACATTTTTCATGAGTCTAAGCAGTATGAATAGGGGTGTGAGGAAATTTTCTGCTTTTTTTTTTACCTCACAAACTTTTAATTTTGTTTGTGAAGAGTCACTGAAAAATCTTTTTAAGCTTATAAGGACTCAATCTGATTCCTCAGAAATTACACAGGTTATTTTCATGCTCTGGTTAAGTGCAGTCTGTATGCTTTATAAAGTCCTTTTACTCAGGGACATCTGTCTGAAACTGTGCATCACATTTTCACCTCTAGTAAACGGCAGTCTGTGAGTATTTCTAAATTAGATGGCCATTATTAGAAGTCCCAGACTTTTCTAACCCTCTGTCATCCAAGTGGAAGCTAACTTGGCTAGTCTTTTAGCGTCAATTGATATGTAAATTAGGTCGTTACCTGAGAATTCTGGAGGGGAGTGGGGGTGTGTGAATGATTGCTGATTTCTAACTGCCAACTGCCTCTTCGTTTGTGTGTGTGGGGAGCTGCTAAAAGCTGTGAACTTCCTTTTGTGTTGAGGTGGATACAATCTCACTGCACTTAGACTAATCCTTCATTGCCCTGAAGAATTCTGTGGTGTACGAACCTCCACTCCAAGGAAAGAAAATGCAGAGAAGACTCACCACTCAGCAGGCCTTGGAAATGATCCTGAGTGAAGTCAACCCTTGTGACTCGGATGGAGAAGACCTAGAACTTCAGCCGGATTCGGACTCAGAGCTGTCTGATCAGTCTTCCAGTTAGGTTTTATTTCATATTATTTCCTATTTTATTTCAAACAAGTAAGTGAAAAATACTAAAAAAGCAGAGCAGGATTAGGGTTAGCTAGTAACCCTAACTAGATTAGGGTTAGCTAGTAACCCTAACTAGAGTTAGGGTTACTAGCTAACCCTAATCCTGCTCCTACTAGCTTTCTCCCTTAATGCTGGCTCATGTCTTCTTTTTATTTAGGAAGACATTTCATTTCATATCATTTCCTATTTCATTTCAAACAAGTAAGTGGATGTAGTAAGTAAGATATTTCAGACATTATTCCGATACAGAGGAGGAGATACTGGAATTATAATTAGTATCTATGCATGTATTTGTGATTTTGTTTGATCTTCCCATTGCAAATTTGAATTTGTTCACACTGCAGATGAGGAGACTGCTTCTCAACCTAAAAAGAGAGCTTGTTTGGGGACTGAGACAGCGAAAGATGGCACAGTGTGGCGTGAAGAACAGGTGGGGACCTGTCTCCCTTTCACCCCAATAGAAGCGTACGCTGCAGATGGAGAGCCAACAGCTAAGGCCAGGAAAAGTATCTCGAGTCGCCTTCAGAGCTTCCTGTGTTTCATCACTCTTGACATGCTTCATAGCATTCAAGAATGGACTATTCAACATGCACAGCAAACGGAGCATGTTTTCCTTGGTTCATGGACCTCCCTGAACTAATGGCATTTATTGCAATTGTCATCTTGCGGGGGGTTACTAGGGTTCCATCACTACGTGACTGCTGGTCAGCAAACCTGGGAAACCCACAGATCATTGGAACTATGCCGCGAAACCGCTTCCAAGACATCATGCAACACCTACGCTTTGATGACAGGTCCACCCGCAGTGATCGAGCAAAGACTGATAAGTTCGCTGCAATTTCCAGTGTGTGGGGATCATTTGTCACCAACTGCATCACGTGCTACAACCCTGGTCTACATATCACCATTGATGAACAGCTTTTCCCATCAAAGACTCGGTGCTGTTTCCTGCAGGATATTGCAAGTAAACCTGACAAGTTTGGGATCAAGTTTTGGGTGGCTTGCGACCTAAAGTCCAAGTACATTTGCAATGTCTTCCCATATCTTGGCAAGGACCCCAATTGTCCCAGTGGGGAGAGACTGTCTGAAAATGTAGTGATGAGGCTGATGGAACCATTCCTAGACAAGGGCAGAAATGTTACCACGGACAATTTCTTCACATCGCTTTCACTTGCGCAAAAACTTCTTAGACGGAAAACCACCATCCTCGGCACAGTCAACAAGATTCGCCGGGAAATTCCTCAATCCACTAGACACACAATGAATCGCAATGAATTCACCACTCAGGTATGTTGCAGGTCTTTTGTGGTTCTATGTTTATGTGTTTCATTGTGTGTAAAAGTGCTATGGAAATAACAATTTATCTTATTTCTTAGGTGTTTTCAACCTCTGCTGCCACGCTGATGGCGTATGCGGCCAAACGGAAGAAGACAGTTTATATTCTTAGCAGCATGCAGGAAACTAACCACTCCAAGTGGCTCAGCATGGCCCCACCTTATTTACATAACAAAAGCAGCTGTTCACAGGTGATTAAGGATATTAGCTAAAAGCCTACCAGCCATTTGGCTGGAAGGCGGGTTTTAAAGGTAAAAAAGCCAAATGGCTGCTCTCTGGGACTTCTCATTGACTATGTCATTTTTTTCATTTATTTTTTTTTGCAAACCAATCAAAGTTGCTCCCTCAGAGGTTGAGGGTTTTGCATGTTCAATCCCTAGGTGAACATGGTGGTCACCGCAACGTGTTGCAATTGGTCACTGAATGCAAAAATCACGGAGCAGTCACTGATTTTTCTAGTCATGATGTCATGATGTCCTAGTTTTAATCTAGTATGTCTGACCCATAACCCTGATACTGACCATTGGTTTATATTGTTGTACCTATGTCCATCTTTTTCTACTGTTTATTAACGAAATAAAATAGACTGTAAATTATTTTCTGGTCAAATGTATGACATATATCCTTAATATAGATCAAACATAGATCTGTGGGGAAAAAATAGCCACAAACGGGTCAAAAATCCTGAAGAAAGGTGGTGGGATTGATATCGCCTAACCACAGACATTCCCATTATTGTTGATGCATGTCACTTCTATTCACTTTGACTTTGAGTATTTTGTGGCCAATTTCTGATCATTTTGAGCATTTAACTTGATTTATTACACTTCCTCAATGTGCTACATCCCTGTTTCAGAGTCAGGAAGCATGTAATTGGCTTAAGTGTCCTGGATGTTTTCTTAGAGACACTGGAGGGGGAAAAAAGCCAGTCACGCATGCTTTCACATGAAAAGACACCACGATGGAGAAACAAAATGAAAGACATAAAATGAGACAGACAAGAAAAGTAGCCAGTGAAATAACCATTGTTATAATTAAAATTGGAAAATGTCTTGGTGGAGCTGAGCCATAATTGATCTTGCGTGTGAAGCATCGGGTTGATAACATGGAACAACCACAGCTGTAGACTTACTGATTAGTTACAGATACGGTTTTATCATCTCAAACGATTATGTAAAAGTGTTTGAGGGAAAGTGGTTAACATAGAGATCTTCAATCCAGAAAATACAGAAAATTAAGAGGCAGAAGAATGAGAAGGTTTTCAATATTCCTCTTGCCCACACTGAGCTTTTTATAACTCATGTGAAAACCAGTGATATCTGTTTAACGTTAAGCACAATATGAAGAGATATATCATGTTTCATTCAGCCACTAAAACTGGTACTGTCACTAATGATCTCCCTGCAGAGGTGACCTCAATGAACTCAAAAAGAGGTTTCAGCCAAGTGATGCACATAAATGCAGCCTTAAATGTTGGACAGAACTATTTGGCAATGTGTTATGGGTCACTTAACAAAAACACACTAAGCCATATTTTGCAGCTAGCTTGGACAATTTGGTTCATGTGGACCATTGTGATCACTGGGAGTTTCTCTTTATCGCATAGAATGGCCAAGAAAATATTTTGCTAGTAAAACCTTTAATGAACTAGATGAAGTGGGGCATTGTTTCCTGGGATAAGGGTGCTAATTTGTCTCACATCTTTAGTGTTTCATCTTCAATGATACATTTGTTTCTACTTCTGTTCATTCTGGTTTGCATCTCCATCCTTCAGCCACTTCCAGCTCTGCTTCATTTCTTTTTGTAAGTGCTACTGTCTCCAAACTCTTCCTTGCATCTTCCCCCTTCCACCTGCCTCCCTCTCATTCACACACATTTATGCTGTAAACATAAAATTCATGTGTCAGTTAAAATCTTGGAACATTTGGCAAATTGAACGTTTGAACCCATTTCATTAGTTAAATCTATTAAAAAATGCCACCAATAACAGAGTTTGACAGGAATAAACAAATATGTTTTCACCAACATCTTGATTCCCAAATAGCTATTAGCTAAGATATATTTCTATTTCTGCATGGTGTGGAGAGCTCCTTACAAAATAAAAAATAGGAAACTGGACAAGTGAAGAACAAATGAAATGTCAGGGCTAAAACTTTTCAGTATCTGAAAAGTCATGTCCTTAAAAATATGAAAAATGCCATCAAAGACCTGACAAAGGACCTCAGAGTCATTGAGACCTATAGCTGATCTATTCACTGTTTACTGAGGCCTCATCAGAACAATAAAAACCTGAGTTATGCCTAATTACACAAGGACTGCCAAAAGATCTTATGGAAAGATTAATCAAAATTTGAGGCTTTTGGTTGAAATCACTATCAGTACGTACAGAGCAGATCAGAAGAGGTGCACAACAGTGAGTCTCTGCACAGATCTTTAAACATGGAGGGTCTGTCATGGTTTGGTGTTGCCAATTTTGTTGAAATTGATGAAAATTACAGGAGGAAAAAAAGTACAGAAAAGTACTTTCAGATTGTGATCCACTATGCACCATCTGGAAAGTAATTGGCAACAGCTTTATTTTTCAGGTTTGGGGGGTGGGGGGTTAAACCTCCACAATGAAACACTGTCAGTCATGGATTGGCCTCCCCAATGCAGTGTGGAATCAGCTTGACAACAGAACAAAAGGCAGTCAGCATCCAAAGATGAGCTCTGAGTATAAACTGCTGCTCCTACACAGCAAATCCAGCATGTCCAAATGAACACTGTCAGATTTGATTTCAACACTATTAAAGTGTCTATATGGGTCCACACCAGAGAGTGTTAATTTAACTATTTTTGGAGAGTTGGTACGTTAACTCTGATTTAGTGTTAAACACCAAATCTGTCTGGAGTTGATAATTTAACACTTACTAATGCTAACTAGGTGTTAAGAGTTGATATATTAACTCTCAAAGAGTATTTTAGTTTAACTACATAAGAGTTATCTTTTAATTAATTCTAAAAAGTGGAAATTATACTGTTCTGAACTTCTAGAAATTTCTTTTGGAAATAAACATTTACTAAACATTTATTCTGAACTGTGCACCACAATTTCAAAACATTTTCTGAAAGATGTAACAGTGTACATGTTCTCACTTTCATTAGAATTTTGTTTATCAAAAGGTCTGACATAGGTGAGCTGGTAAAGGGATCTAAATGCTAACGTAGAACCCAGTCAGGACATCTGCTACTGCTGTTTGCTCGTTTTTTTTTATGGGAGATCGTTTTCAGGCTTCAAGTAGCACCATTATACCAACATTTCACATTCTAGACATTGTTTTAGGTGTATTTAAGTTGATCAAAAATTTGACTGAAAATTCACATGTAAGCTTTTTTTCCAATGCTGTAGTATTTAGCTAGCTAAAACAGAATATTATGCTATCACCGAGCAACATGGCTAATGCCTTTCACACAGCTTTGTCTCAACTCCAAAGAGCCACAGAAGTAAAAGCTAATAATAATAATTGAAACAATCTTTGAAAAAATGACTTACCAAGCATGGCAAACAACTCAAATATGTAGAGCAAAATGTTCTGAAACGGCTTCACTTCAGTTTCGATTGGAGCCTGTGGTGCTGGGGGCGGAGTCTGTGAATTTACTCTATTGGTGTCATAGCCCCTCTAGGAGTTCGGAGTTAAGAGGTCAAGAGTTAATGTTTCCATTGTAACACCTCCAGATTTGACATAGAAACACTCATTTTTAACACTCGGTTTTAACCACTACCATTTTACACCTCAGAGTTACATTAAAAGAATGTGACTCTACTTAGAGTAAAATTAACTTTTGCAAGACTACTAACACCAAAACATTTAACACTTTTGAATTTGCTGTGTACCCATTTCGAAATGTAAGGAAGTGGCTCAAGACTTGTGCACAGTGCTGTACATACAGACAAAAATACTGCATATGCCCACACATTTAGTTCATCTGTTTTCTTTTTTTCATACACTAAATCAATAATGATACTTTCAAGAGGTTTTCCCACAAGAGTTTAATCTTGGCAGAAACTCACATAACTTCTTATCGGCATCGCTGTGGAGATGATAGGACATTGTATTTCTGATTTATATGCTGGCATCTGCCATTGCTTCATCTTCAGACGGTTAGCAGCTGGAAAACAATAGAAACTCCATAAAATGAAGCCCAGAAATTCTTAAATATCATTAGATTTCCTTCTTATATAGCCAATATCAATAGAAAAAAAGAATTTTTTTGCTATCAAGTTTACTGTTTTTTTGTATAAATTATATGCGTTCATAAAAGAAATGTATTCCCATGGTAAGGATAATGAGATAAATTAAATTAAACTTGTACTATACACCAAATGTCAACTGTACATTTCCTTTCAAATGGTAATATAAAAGAAATGGCCTTAAAAAACATAGTTTAAATCATCCTGAACCCTGTAAGATCAATGCTTTTTTTTTTTACTACTTATCTATACTGAAATTTTCATACAGAAAGAAGCATGTTAATGCAGTCTCATTAGAGGTGGGCCCAGGCAGCTCTTTGACTGTGACTTGATGCAATAATCAGACAATAATCAATAATAATTGTCATACATTGAAATTTGTGCGGGACGTCTTGCAGTCTGATTTTAAAATATTTAGTGTATTAAACAATAAAGCTATGACATTGTATCCACTGAGCTCCCTCAGTCCAACATGAGAAATTCCTGTCATGATTTGAAGGTTAAAGGATTTAAATGCAGGACTCAGAAACAGGTTGTAGTAAACAAAAAGAAAACAGAACCTTTCATTGAGGTTGACATCAGAGTCCCAAATTACAGCAACCTTGGAAACATGTGCATGCAGAGGAAAAACAGACAGTGAGAATGAAAGGAAAGACCGGATTATACATGCACATAAAGGTAATCTGGGGCAGGTGGAAAAAAAGACATGGCTGAACATAATCAGGATAATCACACACAAGACATAAAACTAAAGTCAAGCCAGAAACTAACAACATAAAACACAAAGTAACAAACTACACACAGAAGTAAGACACTGACACTCAGAGGAACACTTGGGAAGGGGAGAAGGAATCCGATGCAAATAATTAATAGACTCTAAAAGGAAACTATATTTAAGAAGTGGCAAAATGTAAAGACTAAGGAACAGCAAAAATTCATAAACTCCAACAAACCCCAGTTATTAAAGCTCATGTTTCCATGGAATGTATGCTCCTATCACATTTGATCTAATTGTTTTGGTAGCTAACTAAGTCACCCCTGTGGGCTCTCTTTATCCTTAAAGCTTGGGCCCCCTGCCAGAGCAAAGATACTCTACCAGACGTCCTGCACCTGTGGTAGAGCATCTTTGTTGTCCCTAGGACTGCACTGTTCTGGACTGACATTTCAGATGTTGTTCCTGGGATCTCCTTTAGCCACTTGCCCAGTTTGAGGGCACCTACCCAAATGCTCCAGTTACCACAGGGACAACTTTTTCTCTCAGTCATTGGTAAAATGCCCTAAATCTAGTGGACAAACAACCCTCTTTAGATAAAGGGACAACAATGTTACCTGAAATCTGGCTGGTACAAAGTGTGGACCCAAATGCAAAACTGCAGAAATGCAGTGCGGAGAAAAAAAGGTTTTTACTGGTTTATTGCGAGAACACAGAATCTCAATGTTGAAACATGGGTCAGTGAACACACGGCGTGGCCGTGGAAAGTGAGAGTGGATGGTTTTGAAGGGGTGGCACTGAAAAAGAATGAGAAGTCAGTTAATGTTCTGAGTGGGCTAGGGAAGGAAGGGAATAATACTGTAGTTGCTGCGCCATAACTTGTGAGAGGAGGCAAGAAGCTCAAGAGAAGGATGTTCTTCCAGTGAGTGTCCAGGTGAAAGATGATAATGGAAATCCAACCAGTGTTAAGGGTTGGGCAGGAGGACAGGCATTCCAGGACGGTGAGCGGGGAGAGTTCAATTATTAATTAATTTCCAAGAGGCCTGTTACCACCATAGGGTAGCTGACAAACTGGCGTGATCTTAAATATCCCTCATGCAGATTGCCAGCGATGAGGAACAGGTGAATGAGGCAGGTGTGGCTCAAGCCAGCGTGGAAAAACACCACACACTCTCTCGGACTGTAACACTTTAAACCAGTTGGGTCAATAACATATCATTAGCATGAATGCAGTTTCTAAGTGTATTTATTTCTTATCTTGCTTTTGCACTTTAGGGTAATTTATGTTTTATGGGGAGTTTAGATAATATATTATACTGTTTACTATTAACACATAGATAACATCACTATAAGCATGGAGTCAGCAGTTTGCTCTGGACTCTGCAGTTGCAGTTAGCGGTCAGCACATTCAGCACAGCAAACCTTTGTTAATCTTCTTACACGTCTGTGAAGGTTCTCAGTCATCCAGGTCATCGTAGTCAAAGGAGCTTGCAAAGAAAAGCGTCTGGACTTCTTTAAGTTGCTTGAAGACGTTTCACCTCTCATTCGAGAAGCTTCTTCAGTTCTAAGGTCAAATGGTGGAGAGTCCCAGATGTAAACCTAGTGGGAGTAACCCCCGCACAGAACTGCCAATGTTCACATTTTGGACAGAGAGGACAGATGGTTTGAAAGAGGAGTGAAAGAAGCCATCTATGTCCACTGTGAGTGACCATCTTTGAACAGAGGCGGTGGTTTACGACACCAACTGTCTGCCATCTATAATCCAGTTTTGAGTTCCCTCCCCAGACGCCTTAACGCCCACTCACATCCTGGGCCATCTGACCTCAGGAATTCGCATGATAAGGTGGGGCCAGGTTACACAATGAGCTCACCTGAAACCCTGGCTGATTGGGACCCACACCCAGTTTCACACCTTGGCTCAGGCGATTAGAGGATCATCAGGGGGTCCTTTTGTCCCTCTGTGGGGGGAAACTCCCACTAGGTTTACATCTGGGACTCCGCACCATTTGACCTTAGAACTGAAGAAGCTTCTCGGATGAGAGGTGAAACGTCTTCAAGCAACTTAAAGAAGTCCAGACGCTTTTCTTTGCAAGCTCCTTTGACAATCTTCTTACACCTTCACACACACATATGCGCACACAAGGCAAACATAACTAAATTTGGTCTCTTACATACAATTGTGACATTTTTCATTTAGTCACAGTTGGATATTTTGTATAGATGTTCTCTTTGATTTGGTGGCTGCACTCCAGTGTTAACCTTCATCATTAAGTCAAGCATTAACAGGTGGATTACAGCGTGCTTCTCGAAAATATCCCAGCAGGTGAATACTGTGCGGACACACTCACTACATCCAGTGTGCCTGTGTCTCTGTTAGAGGAAGTATGTCTGGTGCCTGATTGTGTGCCTCTATTCCTGTCTGTTCTTCCTCTTCACACAGAGCCTGCTAGAATTAAAAGCTAGCCGGCTAATTAGTGTTTGGCCTCTGCTTCTTCTCTAACCACCCCCTGGTGCTCTGTGTCCTGAGTGGCTTTGACACGGCAGGCCAGCACCTAATTGGATCAACACAGTTATTCACATTATTATATATGCTGAGGTTTTCTTTCTTCCAAAATTTTATTTGAAACACTTATAGATGTAAGGATGTATAAACTGAACATTATATTCGCATGCATTTGTGCACAGTCAAACACATACATATGTATGTAAAACGGATTTTGTAATCTCATCTATTTGATGATAAGGTTCTGTGAGCAGTTTGCTGTTGTTGTAATGCTATATACTCAGTAAAGTAAAGACTATTGTACTCTGTTGCTTCCATATATGACTTACTGTCTGGAGATATGGGGTAATGCATATAAAACGAACACTCTTCCTATTTTCAAGTTGCAAAAAAGAGCTATAAGAATTATAAACCAATCAAACTATATAGAACCAACTAACATTTTGTTTATTAATCTGAATACCCTGAAATTTTATGATTTAGTTGAATATAAAATGGCACAGATAATGTATAAAGCACAAAATAACTTGCTTTGCCCCAGTGCTCAGAAGCTGTTCAAAGTCAGAGAGAGTCAATATGACTTAAGGGGAACAGATTTCTTTAAAAAAAACAAGATAAGGACAAATATAAAGCAGAGATGTGTTTCTGTTAGAGGAGTTAACCTGTGGAATAGTTATGACAGTGATTTAAAAAGGTGTAGTTCATTTTCCTTGTTTAAAAATATGTTTAAAAATAGAGTATTAGAAAAATATATATATCAAGAATGAAAAGAGCAAAAAAAACAAAAACAAAAAACAAAAAAACCTCTTGATTCTTTTGCTTTGATGTAGTTACTTATCTAAGGTGGAAAGTTTTTTGTTTTTTTGTTTTTTTCTTGTTTGTTTGTTTGTTTGTTTGTTTTGTTTTTGCTTTGTTTTATTATTTGCTTCGAGCCCTGTGTACAGGAGCTGCATGCTAAAAGATCTTTTGTTAAAAGGGTTGGCGTAATAAGCAAATGCTTCAGCCAATACCTTTTGATTAGCCTTGTCTCATGCTTTCTTGCTTTGTGGTAGATCTTTGTTCTGTCTTCACTGAGATATTTGAATGCTAATCAATAAATCAATAATCAATAATCAACTTGGGAATTAAGATAAAGACTAAGCTAAGTGCTTTATTGAAAGCTGAAGCTCATAGGAAACCCTATTTCGACAACAGTTTCATAACTGGAAATCAAATATGTCAAATTTTTCAGCATCTCTCTATTATATTTACTTATGTCTTCAATTTAGCGATCTCTTAGTTTTCTTCTTAGGGTTTTCCTCTATATTGTCATGTTTTTCTAACTTGTCTTTAATAAGATATGTTGCTTTTTTGCCTGGCTCCTTTGGATTGTTTAGTCTGCAATGTAATGTTTTAAAATCAAAAGTGGAAATCAAAAAAGTCCCTGGAAAGGGCATTTGGTTGTCTCTTCCTGTTGTATCTAAAGATTTGAATAGCTTTTTCTTTCTCTTTATTTGTGTTCCAGAAGTGTAGTTGTTAACACATTTGCCTAATGTGTGAATGAGCCCTATTCAAAGACCAAGAGGAGTCAGAAATCCGAAAACAATCCAGAGTAAAAGTCTGTGTGGACCCACTATGGCTAAAAGACTTATTTGAACATTTGCAGTCATTTTATTTTTCCCCATGTTTTAATATTCTGTATGCAGCAATGTAACACAAAAGTTGACTTGCCGGTTTTATTTAAAAGCTGTATACAAATGCCAATTATTGAGCTTTGGTGTTACTCCACTGTTTCTCAGTAATTCGTTGCTGCATTTCTCAGTGTTTTATTTAATCTATGAATGAAAGGACATGATGTGTAAAGTGTTGCTAAAATCTTGGTAGTATGACATTTTCCCCAGGACCAAATCATGCTGAAAAAAAACCCCATTCACAAAGTACTGTAGTTCTCGAGAGCATTCTTATGTCAAAACTGTAAGGAGTATGGAGGACTTGAAGGTCAGTTAAGAAGAGGGGAAAAGGCAGAAATACAGCAGCAGGAGTGCACCAGGGGAAAACCACAATGTTTTCCTAAAATTTTCTTAAGCTACGACTTTTTGTTGGAGGATATTTTGAATGTCTGTGAATACTGGCCCTGGCTTCCACCCTCACCCGAAAATAAACAAAGCTAGTTTCTGTTGAATACATTGGAGCATTTGGTATTTGGTATTCTTAATATACCTGCCTGTTTGTTAACGCATCAACAGCCATATAAGGTCATTTAAGTTTGACATTACGGTTAATGGTCTCCCTGTGATCGTATATATTTATCCCGTGTGATATATAGTCCAACACTGTATGTTGTGGAGAGGGGCTGAGCAAGAGAGGAAGATGAAAAGGGGATAAAACACAAAGTAATTATGCAAAACTATATTGAAAAAGACAGATAAAGAACAATGAAGACAGAGTGCATGTGTGGTGTGTGAATGTTGAGGCTACATAGTAGACCACTTCATCTGCTGCCCATTTGGCTCCAATTAGCTTGCAGCCCCCTCTAGCTCCAGCTTCCTCTTTCTCTACCTCCCTTTTACTCAGCCCCCTCTGTTCTCTCTTTACAGCTACCCCCTTTGCTCAGCTTCCTACACCAAACATCTCTGACACAATTACCTCCAGTAACCTTTCTGATGAGGCTCTGTGTGTGCAAGGGGGGAGGGGGCGGCGGCTACGTGCACGGATGCACATGTATCTATGTCTGTTTTGAGGCACCATATGTGTGTGTGTGTACCTAGCCTCCTGCTGCCTTTTTCCATAACAGGCCACCACCAGGGCAGTCCCCACCGTCTGTTTTAAAATATAGGCTCACAGACTGAACAAAGCCCCCACAGTAAGCCCACTGAGCTGCACAGGGGTTGGACTGCGAGTCACTGCATTGGTATAATGAGCACTTATGGGGATTTCAACACATTAGATCAGAAGATTCCACTGTGATCCATTTTCACATGCAATGGGGAAAATGTCATTTCCTTTAAAAAAAACGTTTGAATGATACATTATGCTTTTGTACAATTCAGTGATGGTCAATGGTCACTTCCTATGTCATCATGCTTACACTGAAAATATCAACCAGCTTTGTCCACATGCATGTATAGGCACGTGTTTCTGTTAATGAACTCTGTAAGTGCTGGACCAATGGGTTGTTTTAACTGCCGTGACCTTTGGTATCAAGATTACATCAGCCTGAGCACATACACATATATTCTCATGGTCCAGTTATTAACTCAAGCTCACTCTTGGTGTTTGTACTTTCTCTAATTGGCCTGGGGTCCCCTCAGGATGAGCACTTATTGAGTCATTTGGAGTCCCTATACCAGTAGACCACCCAGGGTTAATTACTGCGAATGACCTTTGACACTGTGCCTCTGTGTTGGACATCACACCCTTTTTTGTTCTCTCTGTAGTATCTCTTCCTCATTCAGTAATTACAAATGCTGTATTTAGACTTTTTATTTTTTTTTATTATTATTTATACAAAGTTATAATCTGTTCTGTAGTCCACTGCAATCTTTAAATTCTGGGATTTCTTTCTTTCTGTCAAAAATTGATAATGTTAGCAGTTTTGTTCTGCATCTGTGCTTTGACCCGCGTGCTAAACTTAGCATTCTAAAAATGTTAGCATTAGCACTAAATTACTAATAGCTCGTTAGACCTAAACAACAAATAAAGCTGAGGTCAGTAGGATAGTAAGTAGATTACTGATTGACACTTCATCCAATATTTTCTCACAAATTTCTGCTAAAAGACCAAAATGTCTGTTTTGTACTGAAAAAAGAAAGACTAAGGGACCGCTCAAATCAAGGGTGGGCAATTAGTTTTCCCCGGAGGCCACATAAGAAACTGCGATTGTTGTTGTTGTTGGCCCCCACCAATAACATGCTCGGTATTAATTTTTTAAAATCTCTTTACACACATTGGTGGGGCCCTCCACAACAGTCCCAGTTTGTCATGTGGCCCCTTGGGAAAATGATTGCCCACTCTTGCATTAAATGGTGCTTAACACCCTGGGGATCACAAATGTCTGTGCAAAGGTTTCTGGTAATCCCTTTAATAACTTTTTTTTTAGGTCTAAATCAAAGTGGTGAACCAGATGGGATATTGTCTTTGGCTATCCGGAGCCCAAGTGGTAGCATGGCTATTAATGTTTAACTAAAAATTTTAAAGATGCTGTCAGCTTTTTGGACATTGCCTTATTTGTAGTCAAAGACAATGTAAAAGATGCACGTGGCTTCCAGGGCTAAAAAGTGAAAGCAATCAAGTGCTTTAAACCTACAGTCTTAGTGTGCCACCAGGGGCAGTAGGTGTGGTTGCTAAAGACTTCCAGTCCAACAGAACTTTGTGGGAAAGCAACTCTCTGACTTGAGCTTTGTAAACACTTTCCTGATGAGGTTATAGGCTAAGAGCTCATTTCAGGTTATACTGAATTAAAGAAGGGCTTAAGTGTGTTCATCAACTAACAACTAGTTTCAGTTCCCTTTATTGTCACATCTAGTTTCAAAACATCAAGGTGATGTTGGTGAAAACACTCACCTGGAGATTTCAACCCAGTATTTCACAAACCAGTAAGTTAAATAGACTATGTGCACGTTAGCATATGCTACTTCCGGTGCGGAAACTCCTGTGGGGAGCTTTGTTTCCGGTGTCCTATTCGCGCCTTGTTTACGGTCCAAAACAAGTTAAGCAAATGAATGAATCAAGCTGCGATTTACATTTCTATAGATGTCTTGGGCATTTACCCAATATATCTGTAAATGATGTTCATCGACTTGACAATATTTTTGTCAAGTACTACACTTCAGAGTCACACTGCTAGCGATCGATGCAGCGATTCTGTACTGTACAGGAGAGACGTCAAGGAGGAGATCGTCTGCAGCAATCAGGACGCAGGACACAATGTGATGTAAAAAAATAAGCATGCAAACTTGCACTAAAAAATCTGCGAAACAGCGAGGTGAAAGGTGAACCGCATTATAGCGAGGGACCACTGTAGTTTTAAGGTAAGTCACAACATACCCTTCGTACATACTAATGTATAGAAACCCTTACCAGCAATCGTTCATTTTTTGTGTGGCTTTTTTTCACGGTTTGTTAACATGCTGTGTAGGTGTGTATTTGACTAGCTGATCTCGACATAATGGGGGAAACATCTGGTTTGACTATTCAAACTTCATCTGTAGTTTGAATGCTGAACATTTGCCTTTTTAAATCATAAGACCAGTCACTATACAGAGATGTGCTTCTGAATGTGGACGATGTGTCTTCTGCATGCAGTAAAGCAGTTCTGCTTGTGTTGAGTGATGTAAACAACTGATCGATCTAAACTCCTTAAACGTCAAAATTGATCATTAGATTTTTTTATGACACAGCAGTGGTGAGTGTTCCCACCTTCTGCTCTTTGTAACTTAACGCAATCTTTCCGTTTTCGAGTTTTGGACATGGTTTTGGAGTATATCTTTGCTGTAGCGATTGACCGCAAAGTAAAGCTACCGGAAATGTACAACCCCACATCCGGTCTCAAACCAGGAAGTTAGCATTTTCTCGTGCACAGGGTCTATTATGGTAGTGAAATCCATCATTTATACAGTCTATGTTTGTAATAAGTAAAGTATACATAACATCTATCTTTTTGTTAGCTACTGACCGTATTGAGCTCTGATTACAGCTTTCTAAATGAGCACCAAGCTTATAAAACTTAGATTTCTGTTTATGTTATAAAGCAAGCAGGATGTTGATGTACACTACAAGGAGATTTATGCATGATAATAGCTCCACTTTTCTCTTTGTTAGGGACAGAACAGCTGCGAAGGAAGTTTAAGACGGATGCATTATCCAACCATCTTTTATTGGTCAAAGACATGAGACTTATCATGCTGTGTTGTAGTGAGTCATGAGTGTTGGAGCAATACTCCCATTGTTGATGACCGCACCAGGCTAAAGTCCAGCTGATAGACGTGATTTATATTTAATGTTTCCTGTTTAAGTACCGTGAAAACCATAATGGTGGATTTGTTTAGTTTATCGGAAAACATAACAAAGCCTTAATGGTACACTTACTTTTCTGTGATGTACGATTTGTCCACACTTCAAGCAGCCAAAATGACAATATGAAAGTTATTTTACATAGGCGAATTTTTACATTTCCAGAGCAGCTGCCATTATTAAAAAGTTTGAAAAGTGAGATCAAAGTGAAAGCTGTGAATGGCTCGTGCAAGAGGAGGAAACTGGTAAGACTCTTGCAATTAGTGTTATAGCTATTTAGCTATCTAGTGACATCATTTGGTTTGGTCCAGAAATACATCTGAATTCCATGTGTTTGGTAATGAGTACAAGGTCTTCAAGACATCCTTATTGTACTAGGCTCGGATGTGAATCACTTTTTATTGTAATGTTCAGTGCTTCACCATTCAGAAACTGCAAAATGGCCTGTGGACAAGGCTAACCCAGTGTTGAGAAAGCACTAAAGATCAAAGACACCGCCCATTGACATTAAGTGCCCCAGCCTCCAGGTGGTGAAGGTACAGCAGAGTATAAGCTGGTGTGGATGTGCAGTGGTTTTTATTTCGGGTTAGAGTGGGGACAGAGGCTAACCGACTGACAGTTAACAAATGGTCTCCCAGCTTTTATAGATCTGAGGAAAGGAAACCAGAATGGTACTCAACTTCCTCTAGCCACACACACACGCACACACACACACACACACACACACTCACATGCCACTAAAAAGTGAAGAGGAGGGGACTAACTGTGGCCACATTTACAAGAAAACTTCAGCAAGCAGCCTAAAGCGAAGAGGGTTTCCTTTAGGAGTGCATGCTCTTTTTTTACCTCCTGACACAAACTTATGATTGCTGTTATCGAATCAAACATTAATGATAGACAATGACCATTAAGGTTTTGGGCAGGGCTACGGGTGGAATGGGTCTTTAAGAATTCATTTCCCCCAAAGAGTGAGTGGTAAAAAAAAAAAAACTAAAATAAAAAAATAATTTATGTCACCCGCTTTGATGAGATGCCCATCCATGAGTTTGGCAAGCAACCAAAGCATGGTTACCAATAAGCCTAACTAGAAACCACCCAAACAGCACGTATCTCCACACGGCCACTTCATTCTCTCAATTCATTATCTTAATGTTAGAAAATGTCCATCTGGAACCAGATCAGCACCAAATTGGCCACTGCAGTAGACATTCATTTAAAAAATACTTGGATGGGGCTTTGTGCATGAACGAATTCTGAATATGTTTGTTGCTGAGATTATTAAACTACTATTTTGTAGAGGCTCCCAAAGCCCCTTATAGCCCCCTTTGAGATGCACTCTTTTCCTTTAATCTAACAGCATCTGAAGGCATCAGTTTCATGTCTGCCCGCTTTTGTCAGTTTTGCTATTAACATTTACCTCTCACTTTTATCACTGCTCAAGTCTGCGTGCATAGCCTGACCTTAATGAATAGGCACAAACAATAAAGGACTGTTTGTCAGTGTCTGCATCCTTGCTCAGCTTACTAAAAGACATGTATCGGAAACGCCTTCAAAAGCAACAACATCAGAAAAAAAACAGACTTTTGTGACTCAGCCATCTGTCAGACTCTGTCTCTCACAGTTATATGCTTCTGAAACTAATGTCACAGAAGCCGCCTTTGTGGCGTCAACAAATATCAAATATTTGTTAAAACCAGCTTTTTTTCTTTTTCTTTTTTTTTGCATACTGGACAAAATCTGAATATGTGTTTTCATTTCAACACTAGACCTTTCTCCAAAATCACCAAACACCTTTTTTTTCTTCATGTTGAGGTTTGTCTCACTCAAATGGAGGCACAGTCTCAGCAGTAAAGAAAAAGAAAAACAACAGTAAAATCATTTATAAACATTTCCAAAGCGAGAAAGTTTATTTATTTATGCATAGCAACTTCATTAAATAATCCCAAACACAGAGACAGGTCATGTTCTAACAGTAGATCATACTGTGGTTGTCATTTTAGGGTCTGCATCTTATTCCATGCTGAAGTTTACCAATTGTCTAATTGGTTTGCTAAAGCATGCATGGATAGCTAGATATAAGATGATTCCTCTCTAATTATCTAAGTGTCAAAGTGTAGAATGTGAAGAAACGTCTCAATCCATGCATAATTTCAGTTGATGTGCAGTAAGTTCTTGAGGGATGGATGAGTACTGTGACTTGTTCCATCAAATTTCCAGGTAGGCCTCAATGAACTTGTAAAGAACACAAAGATTAAAGTGACTAGTGCTGAGAACTGCATTACATTGGTAAACATCAGCAGTAGTCACTTTTAATCTTGATTGAAACTGCACAATGAAGCACTATGCCAGCCACGGCTAGTGCAAAATCTGCAACCAATTAGAGAAAATCAATAGTAACTATTAGTAATCAAGATCTATGTACAGTACTTGCATGTTCTGTGGCTTTTGACCATATCGCAGTAGATGACTGTGTGACATGGTTAACTGGCACCGAATAAAATCTCATTTTGTCTCGTGACAATAAGCAAACATGCAGCAGCTTGCTACCCTCCCCTTGCATGCCCACATTAGTGGTTTTCTTCAGTCTTTGCTACATGAATGCACGATAAGATTAAGAGATAATCATGTTTAACTGTGATTCAGATGGAAGCAAATTACCATTAACCAAGAACAACCTGAAGTATTACATCCAGCAAGTTAGAAACAATTAAAACGTGTACAACTTTAGGCCCAGAATAACAGCGTACGCAGTATCCATCACTTTTGGTTCTTTTGCCGTCTCTTAAATAACCAGCCAAAACTGAATTTGTTACAAAACACAAAGAAGAAACAGCATGAAATCAGGGAGCCCTCCAGAACCCATACTGGACATCAAACAGTGTTCTCAGGGTTCAAACAATTTTCCTCTTCAGCGATCACATATCTATTCACTTCTGTTCCAGCCCATTATTCAAGCAAGCTGTTTAACCCGCGCCCATGACCATGGGTCAGACGTTCAATTAAACTAGTAAATCTGAGTGAATCAAGCTGGAATATATCCTGCTTCCAAGATGAACCCGATTCAAGTTGACCGGCTCAGGCTGTGGTCACAGCAGTGCACCCATTCACTCGTTTGCTGGGTTTGGTTCACTTGGCTGTAAACGGACACCATTAGCCAGTAGGGTCGTTAAGCCACTTTAGGCCAATTAACTTTCCTTGACACGCAACACACTCAGCTGGAAAGCTCGTGTTTAGGTTTTAACAAAGACAAAAGAAGTGGGAGACTGTGAGGAGCACGACAATGTGGAAAGCTGTTTTTTTTTAATTTAATGCTTAATAACAAAACATCCATTATTGTGTTATGCTGGCTGCAAATTAAATACTGACGCTTTTCAGCAAAGAAGTTGATGCATTTAATAGTGTGGTGCAGATGAAAAAGAAGGAGTGAAAGGAAGGAAATGAGAAGGAGCGGAGAGGTAGAAAGGTCAGGTAAGGAGAGACCGAAAAGGAAAGGATGTGAGGCAGTGAATCAGAACTTTGGTGTTGATTTCAATCTGTATCCCACGGTAATTTACAGTATTTTTAGTCTTACTAGAGGATTTTTGAGCATCCTGAAATGCTTTAATGACTACACGAACACATTGCTCATTCAATAACTACAAGACAAAAAAGGGAAACAGAAAAGCACTTGCTACGATATACTGTAACATCTGTAATCAGCAAAACGAAATGATGACAGAGACAGACAGGGGAAAAAAACGCTAAAAAAATGTTGCGGTTTCCAAATAACAGAGAAGAGAGGAAGAGAGAGAGAGTGAAAAAGGGAAACCCTTAAATGACTCAGTGAAAAATATTTATTCAAAAACAAGCAAATACAGAGAAAAATGCTGAGAAGATATAGTGCTCTTTAGGAGATTATAGCCTTAGTCCCCAGCCCTGCAATAAAAACTTCATATAAACTATTGAGCCATGTATTTATCAAATACAACCACAGTGCTGTTTAGAGCCCTGTCTGAATTCTGCTGCAAGGTACATGTTAAGTTCCTACCAGACAAGCAGGAGAGAGGTTCTCTGACACGCTGTATACAACCAAATGAAAGGGAAAATGGGCAGCACATTGCAACAGATTACATAATGTTGGTCTTGTATACTTTGATTACAGACCATGAGGCCAAGTGCATCATGCATATATAAACGAGGTAGATACACAGTGAAACTGACATAAGTTTCACATATATGCGCACACAAATGCGTCCACTGAAGGGAGGAAACAAAGAATCAGCAACAAGGTGGATGGTTACAGAGTAGATGAGATCGGTTTCTATGCTTTGACATGCAACTGTGTTTTGTCAGGCCTATCCATATGGCTGCACTGACTATGCCACAAAGAGAGCATTGTTTCTGTGTGGAGCCTGATTTCCCACTCCAGCTAGGAAACACAGTTAGTTTGCGTTGCGCTGAATCCCACTGAGGTTTCTGGAACTATCTGCATGTAAAATACATTTAAGCATATGTCCTGCTAAAGATGTTTTATTTAGTAACGTGTTATCATGTCTATGCTTTCTTATTCCAGTCCTTTGCTGTGTCCCATACACACGCTGAACAAACCATTCTTGTATTTTTCGGGTTTTCCACTTACCACTCTTCTTATATTTGCTGTGGCAGCAGATTACAGTACATTCTGCTCTCATGCACTTCCCAAGCCAACAAACAGTCATTGACAGTCACTCGCTGAACGCACCAATTTGTCAAGTGTGTGATGGTGAGAAAAGTTGCATTTCATGTGTAGTTAACTGCAATACTTTGCCTTAACACGACCCTCACTGTCACTTGTACAACAAAAATAGTGAATATGACCACTTTCCAGCAGAATTACACAGCCTCTGGCTCAGACTGCAGCAGTCATGCTCAAGTCAGCATATTCTCAAACTTGTGATCGTAGCTTAGTTAATAACTGTGCGTATTAGCATTATAGACCCTTGCGCTGTAAGTGTCTGCACGGCAAGATGAACTGAAAACGGAGTTGTAAACAAAGCTAAAAAGCTACAGTAGCATCCTTTCTTTGAAGTTGAATTCATGGTTAGGACTTTGGAGGACTGCACGGGAGTACGTCTGAAGCATAATTTATGGTCTCAAAAATGTGTTACGTCTGCATTCACATTTCCATCAGTCAGTGAGCAGACAAGTAGTTTCACCCACCCTGGACACCATCCCTGCTGTCTTAGGGTGAAACCATCCTGGACATGTACTCGTGAAATCTTCCAAATTTGTAAATTTATGGTTCAGTGTAGCGTGTTCACATTCTTCACCAGTCCAGGGACTGCCCATCTACCTGCCACATGGAGGCAGTGTACAAAGTATGCGCAACAACCAGTCTGCGGGCCACTTATGCTTCTGCTGTTATTGGTCCATCGGCTAGCCACGTAGAAGAGCGAAGTTATAACACACAAAGCTGAATGTAACCAAATGTTAAAAACAATGACAAGTATCTAGCATGGTCAGTGTTGTTCATACTGTATTGTTTGATCTTTTATGGCTTTTTTTCCACAGTTCTCTTGTTCCCAGTTAGCTCCTCAGTCAATCCCTTCCGTATTCCCACGCGTTTCTCAACCAATCAGCATTCGTAAGACGCTTATGTCATCAGTGATGCACAGTCAGTCAGGCACTTTCTGGTCTGCACAAGAGCATGTCTGAGGTGGGTGAACCCCCTGTCCTAACAAAAATGTGTATGCAGACGGACAAATTTGCAGAACTATAAATTACCCATAACTGTACCTTGCTGGAAGCAGATGACATATGGGTTTGCCGGAGCAGGAATAGGAAAGAAAAGGAGAGCAAGAGAGTTTAGACTGACTGGTTTCATTGTGCTGATCTGGGCCTGAAGTGCCACTTAGCCAAATGATGACAAGTAAAGAGACAGTTTGTTGCTCACACCTTAAAATAAATAAGTGGATGTAAGTTTCTTGGAGCCACTCTTTCATTGTGTGCTCCCTTGCTTTGTTTTTTGCTTTCTAAAAAAACAATTTTTCTCATTATTGTCTCCACTGTCTTCATCTTTTGCCCATCATCTTCTCTTGTTTCCCTGCGTCATGCTTTCTGCTTACCTATCCCTGTGATTTCAGCTAATCGGCTTTGCCTCTGCTATCTCTCCCTCTGCTCCCACCCCACCCCCAACTCCTCCCCTTTGGATACTCGAAGCCATATCTAATTGTAACCATCTGTGTGTTTGATGATTACAGTGGTAGCTCTGTCAGACTCTGAGAAACGCAAGTATAGCACATAGAGGCGGTACCTACACATGCACGTGTGTGCAGATAAACACACACATACAGACACACACACACATCTGTGCCATTGATGACTCCAGAGAAGAAGGGGAAAAAAACGCATAGAGAGGAAGCAATTTCAAAGTGTCTCCTCCCAATTCATGTCACTGTGGTAAATATTTTCATATCATGGTTTTGTGAAGTGACAGTGGTCCAAACCGCAAGGATAAGCATTTCACAGAAATGGAAATGGGGGTGACAAATCGTTGGATAAATGGTCCTCTTCCTCTTTTCTGTATGCCCTGGGAAAATATAATAGTGCCAGGCTTTGTGCATTGTGCTGCTGATTTTCTCAATTAGAAAGAATGCTGTTTTTGTCCTCCAAAACAAAAAATTACATGGATTTGAAATTAAAGAAAGCTGGGGCAAAGAGGGAAGAGAGGCAGGAGCAGAGGGCATGAGAGAAGAGGAAGAGCAGTGATCTGGTTTCCTGCTTGTTAAGAGGAGAAGAGTAAGGGTTTGGGCTTTTTTCCTCATCAAGTTAGTAGAAGCAGATGGGAATCTTCAAAAACATATTTGAGAAAAACTTATAATCACTTATTGAAACCCAAAGAAATCTGAGACTCTCTGTTCCTCTGAAGGATGTACAGTAGAAAGAAGGATCCAGGTTTCTCGCATTTTCTTTCTGCTGCCATTTAAAAGTAAATCCACTTAAGTTTATTACTCTGGTATAAATGCCCTGTCCTCCAAAGCACATTGTTATAAGCACATTAAGTAGTTTCTTTTAAAAAAAGGCCAAGTTATAGTTTGTATTTGCAGTCCGTTCTGGGCCACTCCAGTGGGACTCCAGCACGACCATTAGAAAGCTGGATTTTCTTACAGCGCTGTGCTGCTTTGGATTGTGCTCTCAAGGCGAGTGAAATGAGCAAGTAGTCGTTACGGTTTTGCTGTCAATAAGAATTCAATTCAATTCAATTTTATTTATATAGCGCCAAATCATAACAACAGTCACCTCAAGGCACTTTATATTGTAAGATAAAGCCCGTACAATAATAAAAATTAAAAAAAACAACAATCATATGACTCTGTATGAGGAATCACTTTTGCAACAGTGGGAAGGAAAAACTCCCTTTTAAAAGGAAGAAACCCATGGTAGACCCAGGCTCAGGGAGGGGCAGCGATCTGCTGGGACCATTTAGAGGTGAGGGGAGGAAGACAGGACAAAAACATGCTGTGGAAAAGAGCTAGAGATTAATAATAACTAAGAACATGTGAAAGGAGTAAGGAAAACACTTGTGGAGGAAGACAACTTTCAAAAGACCTGTAGCTAAGAGTATATTAATGGCTCTGCTTATAAGCTACGACTAAAGGTGAATGCAGTATGTACAGTTTTCTCCAATAAGGAGTCTAAATTCTTTCAGCTCGTTAGCGAAAATTGGTGTAAAAAACATGAAAGACAGGAAATATTAGTCGCTCTCCCACCAGGCAGTGAGCCCTCTTCTACTGCCAGTTTGGTCCGCTCACCAGTTTATAAGCGTTTAGTGTTCTCCAGTTAAGAACTATGCAGCCACTCTTAAAAATGCAGACACACAGATGCTAAGGTGGTAAGCAGATGTGCACGAGCTGGTAATTATGGACCATGATCAGCATGTGAACAAGCACTTGGCGTGGATGCAGTGGATTCTAGTTTATGAAAATGCTTTCAGTTCAATATGTTGCATCATTAAGATGACAGAAAGTGAAGCTCTTTACAAGAAAGTACTAGATCTTGGCAGTAGGCTAAACAAGGGGATCCTAAGATTCTCCGGAGACTGAGACAGGACCATCTGATACTACAATCCAGGATGCATTCCTACCTAAAACAAGCGTACACAATCTAAGTCATCTACAGTTTTGTTTAGTTTTGGGGTTTTTTTATATCAAATTCAAATTATTGATGATAATGTTAATAAAATAAGCTATGCATGAGGCCTGATCCCTTTAAACCTAGCCCTCAGTATTTCTGTGTATTTATTCAATCTACGGACACCATAAACAAAATTGACCTCCTGATCCTTCTGAATTAACTAAGCACTTCTCTCCTGACACCTGCAGGATGTGCATAGCTCTTATTCCAAAAATGTTATCTGTTCCACTTTTTAGCTGCTCAACTCTGCATCCTGTTTCTTATTTCTTCTTGTCTAGCTCTTGAGATATTTTACCAAGCTGCTTTGCCAGAATGCGCTGTGGGAGCGCAGCTGTAAGAACATGTTCTCTTTAGGCACCCGGCCATCCCTTCCTCTTCCTTGTATCTTTCTGCCATTCCTTCTCATCTCCCTCTCCCTCTTCATAGTATCCCCACTCTTCATTTGCTGTATCATGGTTGTATCGGGATGTGTGTGTGTAATGTGGGAAGAGCCTTGACAGGATTTATAAACTCCCAATGGATCAGCTGTCTGTGAATGTATTGTTACCAAAGCAGCTTCTTGATAATATTCCAGCTGTCTAATGTGTAAATGGGCCAAAACTTCTCACAGGGGAAGAACATGCACAACTTGGAGACAACATCTAAACACATTCACATTATTCACTAACTACATCCTCCACAGAGCTCATTAAAAAAGAAGACTCTCTAGTCTCACCTTTTGAGACTTTTAAACAAGTTAGCATGCTTTTGAATGTTTTCTCTCATATTTATGTACACTGTTATGGTCATGCTCATACTCCAGGCCTAAATTTATAATAATGGGGTCGGTGTCTGTGCAAGTCCCTGAGAGCCAAAAGCTCCTCTAAACACTTTAAGATTTTCTTCTTCCCTTTTCTTGGCTCTGTATGATGTCACTGTGAGCCAGTATCCCAAGCACACAGCTCAAGCTGTGATCATAGAACAGCCACCCAGCTGCTGTTTATACCTTGTGTTTATAAGAGACAGCCAATCAGAAGAAGGTTTGCTTAAAGGGAGGAGCAGAGTTGTTTAGGACAGCTGATGAACTCTGGGGCAGCACTGCAGTCTAAGATAAGATAAATAAGGGTTATTTTGAGCCATGGATCATGTAAAGCTTCTCTTGTAGTCAAGAATAAAACAAGTTGAGAAAGAACTTAGCATAACAGGTCCAAAAGGCCAAGCTTATATTATTTCTGGAAGCCAAAAGAACCCAAGCACTTATTGGTACTAACAAATTAATAATAATAAAGATAAAAACATTAGTGAGGTTTAGTGAGGTGGCACTGGTGGTGCTGTTGTGAATGGATTGCATATTTGAGGGGATAACAGAGTGGGAAACTGAGACTTATCAGGTGTGTTAGAAGTGGTCAAAATTGTATGTGTCCTGGAATGAGGATGGTAAAATGGTATGCCATATGACAATCTGCAGCCTTCTATATTACGTTTCACTTGGACTGGAGGTAAACTCAGAGAAAATAACCATTTTTAAACTTAATTGTTGTTTCAGCACAGTTTTTCCAACATGCTAAGCTGGAGAATCCACCAAAGCAAGTTCAATCTGTGTCAATTTTAAGGTCTTAAGACCTTTGTGATATAGATTTTTAATGCTTGGTAGGCGTCTGGGTCTGAACACATCATCTTGTCATTCCATGCACTAGCCCTAGGCTGTGTAAGAGGAAGCTACCAATAGCTGGTCAGGAAACATTTGTGTGTGTTTTTTAGCAAAGCCTGAAGACTGACAAATGTTTCTGTTCTGATGATGTGTTCTTTTTAGTAAGCCTGTTTAGATGGTTACAAAGGAAAAATTAACTTGGAAAACTCACACAGGCTAGCTTTATTATTATTTGTATTAGTCAAATGTCTAACAAACTAAAATCCAATAGATAAACACTGTTTGAAACTTAAGCATCACTCTACATATATGAATCTACACAAGAGAGATTTTTCCATGTTACATAATCACTATGAGCAAGCTTCCATGCACATACTGACACTTTCGTTTCAATAAACCACCCTGTCAGAATACTATATCATTATTAAATCACCTTTCCTTGAATGCATCTCCCTCTTTCTTTCTCAGTCTTTCAACCTCTCCCAGCTCTTTTCAACTCTATAGTTCCTGCAGTGATTGTCAGAATCAGGAATAAGTAAAGGAATAAGTAATAAGTTAAAAATGTTTGTCATATTTGGAGTTGTCTTTGAGGCCGCAAATATACTGGCTGACTAAAATGTTAAAGACATCTTATTTAAAAATATAAATGACAGTTAACGTCACTGTTTAGCTGGCAGCACCTCCAGTCTTCACAGTGTGCACATCCAAACACAACAGTTCGGTGCCAGTCAGGCGTGATGATACAGTTATTTGGCACCATCTAGTGACCATTTCTATCTATCGCGATTATCTTGGGAAGAGTAATGATTTTCTGATCTGCACACAAATCCTGATGCACATCTGTTTCTACCATTAAAAACACTGAAAAAATGAAGATGAAAATATTTCTAACAAGTTTCTCGTAATAAAGTTTGTCATACCTGATTCCCTTTCTTACAGCTGCCAGTGTGCATTAGCATAAAAAAAGGTCTTTTGGATAAAATAATAATAAAAAAATAATATATATGCCTAAAATTTTGATTTTAAGCAGTCAAATTTGTTCCCAAAGCACAATGTAAAACATTAAATCTCATCAAATCTGGTCAAATGAAATTTACTCAGCTGGTATACAGTGCCAAGCATATTTTCCTTAATGATCAATTATTTTAATAAATAAACCTCTATTTTATATATTTAAAATCCATTTAACTTGCACAGAATTATAATTGTTCTGCTTGAGAGATAGGCAGCACGGTGGTTAGCACTGTTGCCGCACAGCAAGAAGGTCCTGAGTTCAATTCCACCATCAGGCCGGGGTCTTTCTGTGTGGAGTTTGCATGTTCTCCCCGTGTTTGTGTGGGTTCTCTCCGGGTACTCCGGCTTCCTCCCACCATCCAAAGACATGCAGCTTAGGTTAATTGGATAATCCAAATTGCCATTAGGTGTGAATGTGCGAGTGAATGTGAGCGTGAATGGTTGTCTGTCCCTGTGTGTTGGCCCTGCGACAGACTGGCGACCTGTCCAGGGTCTTTTGCAGGGCCTCAGCTGTCTCGCCCTATGACAGCTGGGATAGGCTCCAGCGCCCTCCGCGACCCTGAAAAGGAGAAGCGGAAGCAAATGGATGGATGCTTGACAGATATCATGCTGGAAGGCTTAAAATGTAACCATAAATATGCATCTCAGCTAGCATTTTACAGCAAAGAAGGAAGTGAGATCTTCAAATGAAAGTGCAGCAAACTCAGTGTAGTACGGTACCACAGTTAGAGACGCACATTTTACCCACACTTTTAAAGGGAACTTATCTAAAGTGTTGAATACACAAAGGTTAATATGAAAACTTTGCCACTGGCTCAGCATGCAAGAGAACTTCATGTAATTGCGTTTTGTTTTGTTTTTTATTTTGTTACACAACACATCTTGTGAGTTAACTCTCATTTTATGTGCATGAGCTTTCTTCTTAGGAAAGAAACAGATGTCTTCTAATTCAATTACTTATCCTTTGTGCTAAGTCATTTATCAAAAAGAGTTTAAGGCCCACTCAAGCCTTGGCGAGTGTTTCAGCAGACATTATCTACAATAAAAACGCACAAGACTTCAACCTCCTCAAAGTAAAAAGCTCTTATCTCTGTATTTCTTAACAATGAGCCTAGATGGTTGTGTACAACTGAAGCTTTAATGAACTTGTGGGCTTGTCCTAGTCTGTTCTGTTCTTATTTAATTTTATAAAGAAAAATGTCTGTGATGAACTAAAACTAAAACCTTAAGACTGCACTGCATATATTTGACCCCAAAACACTTGTTTGCTAAATGAAACATTTTTAAATATTCAAAGAGTGTGTGAAATGCCCCCAACAGAAATGCGACTGGTTGAAGATCTGACTGCACTGACCTGTTCTAAGAAAATGCTGACAGGTAGGCAAGAAAACCTCTCCCTGTTATCAAAGGAGCTTGCAAAGAAAAGCGTCTGGACTTCTTTAAGTTGCTTGAAGACGTTTCACCTCTCATCCGAGAAGTTTCTTCAGTTCTAAGGTCAAATGGTGGGCTTTTCTTTGCAAGCTCCTTTGACTACAATGACCTGGATGACTGAGAACCCTCACAGACTCTCCCTGTTATATTTTGATAACATGGTGCTTTACAGTATTTCTCCAAGGGCCACATGAGATCAAGACATATTGTGACAGGTCAATTAATTTCATCTACTTCAGCAGAAAATCCTTAACGATATCAAGGCTCAACTAAACCACTGTAGGTACGGATTAGGCCGGAAAGACACCGGTGAAGAGGCACTTAGCTTTAAGAACAGCGTGATCCCAGCATCATTCAAACAGTAGGGCAGTTTTGTGGCAAAGGATCTGTGCAGACAGTTTGATCACTAAACTCAAGTCTTTATTTTTTTAAGTTTTTTAGTCATATCTGAAACCTTGATATTAACAATTGTGAACTTCCTCTGGAGGTGTCAGTACCAGCGTAGATTATCTGCTCTAAATGCAAATAACAAGCTGCTGATCAAGTTTTTCCTCTTTATGACTTGGCTAATCAGGAAATCAGGGACTGAAAAAAATTATATCGGACATATACTGGCCTAAATTATATAATCCAATGCATGCCATTTCTGCATAAACAACAATTTATCTATTTTTCAGTGATGACTGTATCACTCTTTATATTTAGCTGGTATTTCTGACCTTAATATTTAAGATGATTTGTGGCTGAAATCTGAATAGGAGCCATTAGCTTATCAGCATACCACACCATCAATCAAATAAGTAGCCACAGACAAGTAGCTCTCCTGCGACAAGTTAATTAATATGCCCAATGTGCACAGAGCTAAGGAAACCAGATCAAACATCACTGGACTAACCAAGACAACAAAAAAGTGGTAGCATTGTATGCAACACACTGATACTTTTAGCGACCTTTTGCAGTTGTCTTCTAAATTGTTGACTTTTTTTCTACACTGTTATTATTATTTTTTAATATTTGTATTTAGTGTGGAGCAGCATGGTGGCACAACAAAAATGTCCTGGGTTCAAATCCACCCTGGGGTCGGGGTCTTTAAGTGTAGAGTTTGGACGTTCTCCCAGTGTCTGCATGGGTTCTCTCCAGGTGCTCCGGGTTCCTCCCACAGTCCAAACACATGCATTCAGTGGGGTTACGTTAACTGGTGATTCTAAATTGGGCCATAGGTATGAATCTAAGTATGAATGGTTGTCTGTCTCTATGTGTTAGCCCTGCCACAGACTGGCGACCTGTCCAGGGTGTACCCTGACTCTCGTCCTATGGCAGCTGGGATTAATGAATTGATGACTGATGGATGAGATGAATTCAGTGTCCTCCTGCATTTACAGATCCCAAATCTATAAATATTCTTGTTACTTTTTAAAAATCCCAGATACTTTCCTATTCAGACCAAGTCTTTATCTTTGCACTACTTCCAAGCACTTTGCAACTTGTTCTCTAACGTGTGCCTTTCTATTGTTTTTGTATATATATGTCTCTTGTTTTGTATATATTTGTATTGTTTGCTATTAATTCCTGCTGTCTACTAGTATTTATATTTTATTCCGGCACAGTTGGTGTGAAGCACGCACAATTTTGTTGTACATGTACAATGACAATAAAGGCCTATTCTATTCTATATCAATCTCTTGAGTGTCTCCACATCAACAACAAGCTTTGCAGTGGCTTAATCCTGCTCATGTGTCTAAGCCAAACAATGAAAACTCCAGGGTCATTGCTCTGTAACCACCAACCCTGGCCTATCTAACCTCCACTGATCTCTGATTGTCAAACATTTCTTGACACTGACTTTTGTGAATACCAGAGAGAATCAGAGCTTCTTAATATTTCTCCTGAATCCATCAGTATGCAGTTAGAAAACATGAATGGCACATGCATGGATAATCCAAGGTCAATATCAGTTCTAAAGTGAATCCAGTGGAGGTCACTGTTGTGTGGGAGCTGGTCCTCATGTGTCACCTCAGGGCAGAATTTACCAACACAAACTCCTGAGTGTGAGCTGACCTCAGAGTAACCTTCTTGGATCCAGATGTAAGCGTGTTGCAGAGGCAGAGGTGAATACAGGATTCCCCTCTGCATAATACAGGACAGCCTCCAGCTGAGAAGGCACTGCAGCAGCCCCACACCTCACATCACATGCACGTTGCATAGAGGGAGATACTGGAGTGGGCGTGGTAACAGGCGGGGGCGGGACTTTAAGGGCCGCAAAAGCCCACCCCCTGAGCTTCTTAAATATTCAATTAGCTCCGAGCAGAGAGGCAGGCATCAGCACAGGGGGCAACTTGACGGCAAGAAGACGCGGTTCATTCATTTTTGGAGCAGCGGGACTGCTTCATGGAGACACTAGCACTCCTGTTGTGTTCCCGGAGAGTTGTTTCACTTTCTCCGGCCTGCCGTTAAACTTTTCACGGCCGTAACACCATGGACCCGCTGTGGACGGGCACCGGCGCTTCGGTACGGCATGCAAATACGTACTCTGACGTCGGCGATCATGTGGCTTTTGGCGTAGATCCTCCTTGTGATCGCCAATTTTTTCTTTCCTGTCGCCTGTTGTCTGCTCGGTTATCGAGCCGCCGAGAGAGTGTTTGAAACAGATTCGGCGTGTTTGTCGGCTCTCCAGCGGCTCTGGGATTGTACCGCACTACCTGAGCGTCGCGCCAAAACGGTGGGCAGGTAAGAAATGGAGAAACTCTTCTTCGTGTTTTTTTTCTCCCTCATCTCCCTCCTTCTCCCCACGGCTCCCCCCTCGAAAAGTCTCTCAAGTTAAAACTGCATGTAGTTGTTTGTTTGCGCCCCTCTCGCGGCTCGTTCGGGCTTAGCGTGGTTCCCAAAACACCCACGCGCCTCTGGATAAATATTTTAACTTGTCTGGCCGCGTGAACTTTGCCTGCCCCTGCCGTTTCCACCTGCGTGCTCTCGCAACGTTTCCCGACAACTTCTTAATTGGACGTTTTCGCCTCCTCCGCGTTTCAAGTTGTGTGTTCGGTGTGTTGTGTGACCGTGGCGGGGGAAGGCAGACGGGAGGAACATCGTGCCTACTTTTCCTCCTCCCCGTGTCGACATAACCAGCAAAACATGGCCGTCCTTTGCCGACATGTTGTTACGTCGATGGCGAGAGGGGGAACATTTGGGGAGAGTATTTTTTTCCCTCCCTGCGCCCCTCTGTCACGTTTTCGGGCTGGCCAGAGGAAACAACCGTTGGGACTCCTTACCAGCGGCGTGCACCAGCTCGCATTCAGGCGTGCTGAGGTTTGAGTGTAACTTTTGGAGTCCGACGTTGTTTATAGACTTTGATTCGTGCGTCTCTGCGATGTAGGCGTAACGTTACCCCTGGTGATGCCTCCTCCCCTCCCGAGACCGCGGTTCTTACTGCAGGCAGTGCTGTTGCAGTGGGTCTGAAACTGCTGTAAAAGCCAGGCGTGGTTCTCTTTTATTAATAATATGAAGTTTGGTCATGAGGCCCGTGGCCCAAACTGTGAGCAGCCTCTGTAGCACTCAGCTGGGGTCAGTGCTGTCCGTCCACCGGTACGTTTTTGGAAGTAACCTGCGTGTACACACTGAGGTGACACAATGCCCAAACACAAATGTTAAGACATTGCCCAGTTATACATTTAGGATGTTTCCTATACTAATAGTTGTTTATTTATTTTTTACACATAACAGTGCATACAGATCTGGCTCTGTCATCTTTATTACTGGATAAATACTCATTATAAACATTTGAGGTGCTTTAGGTGAGCTAAACTCAATCTAAAGACAGTTGGGTGATACCTCAGTCTGGCACTAAGTTTCTTTACCAGCTATGCAGTAAAATGCAGTGCCGTTGGCTCTGTTAGCGCTTCATTCATGTGGGCAGTCATCATTATTATTTTCCATGCACCACATGGGGAAAAATCATTAATGTGGGTGACTGTTAAATGTTCTTATTTACCAAATAACAGACAGAGGTGTTTGTGTGAGTAATAAGGAAAATTAATGGTGACATTCAGTTACAGCAATCTGCAGCAACTGCCAGTGGCACTTGTGGTTTGATTATCAGTGCGCAGATTAAAAATAAAGCCACACTGCAAATACTGTCTGTAATAATGAAAAGTGCACGTACAGTAGTGTACAGTCGGCATGGTCACTCCCTACAAGTGAAGAAACAAGTTGGTTAAAAGAAAAAAACATTCCCGCAATTGTCTGTCTGCTGTAAATTTTTAAAATGTGTTGTTCATTTCACGTTGTTCCCTCAGCTCTACGATGACCTGATGTTTTGTGTTTCTAGGCTTTCTCTGATCAACAGCGATTCCTCCCCTCCCACCCTCTTGTGTTAAAGATGTAAGTGATTTTGATCACAGTGCAGTTAACCCTCCTGTCGGCAGCGTTACCAGCAATTCCTCTGGGTATAAACTTGGGCTCCGCTCACTAAGCCACGCACCCTTGCTCTTTCTGTGTGAAGAGACATTTGGCTCGTGTTTTTGTTCTTTGCGTGGTTTTCCACTTGTGATCTGCCAAAATCAGAGAAGATGTTATGTAATTTGGAATGACAGCCGGATCGTTTTCATTGGTAGCTGAACAATCAGAGCGGATACCTTCTTTTCTGGATTAGAAGTACACAATCACATTTTGGTTTTTTTTATTTTCTTTTTTTAAATCGTAATTCACTTTATTGCAGAATGGTGTAGGGAGCGTTGCTGCCAAAATTAATAAGAAACCAGAAAATTTGCTCAACAAACAGACTGTTACAAGCCAGTAAAATCCCTATTGCCATCTGAAATCAGGTATATGGGACAACATTACTGATTTGTTTTTACAGTTTGGCAGATGTGTTTAATCCCGTGAGAAACACAGTTTTATTTATTTATTTTTAAGGGATATGTTCTCGGTATAGCTCTAGGGATTAGCGAAATGCACAGATGTCGGTGTCCTACCTTGTCCGATGCATCAGCCATCGGTCCACCAACAGACAGTCATTGGGTTTATTTATTAAAGCGTTATGCTGCTATAGTTTTTAAAGAATTGGCATAAAAACAAATCTGCTCTTGTTTAAAAGCTGATTTTATTTATTCTCTCCTTCCTAGCTTCCTCAACAGTGTTTCTCAATGTACTGTGACCCCTTCGAATGTCACAGCCAAAACATCCAGCTGGGAAGTGAGCCGCTCTATTTGTTCCTAGAGGCGTTTTATTCGTTTGCTCTAGTCAGATGGTGGAAAATGAACAAGACTCAGTCTGTCACAGTTATTCAAATAAAGAGGGGGGAAAAAATCAGAGCATCAAGAATTGGTGTCAAATTATAACCGAGGAACTGAATGAAAACAGAAAGATCTTTCTGTTTGATTCAGTCCCGACAGCCTGTACACAAGCTGTTCCAAATCAAAGCAAAGCCAAAAGGTGCATTAACAGCGGGAAAAGTCAAGGCGTTAAAGCCTGATGTTTTGCTTATTTAAAATAAAAAATTACACACACGCTGCAACCAAGCTAGCTTTTTATCTTTCAACATTGTTTTTGTATTCTGACAATGAATTGAGTGCAGTCTAGTCAAATGTGACTTGTAGAGAGGACGTGTGATATTTCATTGTTGACAGTCATCAGGATTGGCACAGATGTTGTATGTGCCAATCATGCTAGCAATCTTGTGAGATTGTCAGAGTGCAAATAAGCTAATATGGAGCAGAAGACTAGCAGTTGAGGGTTTTTTTTTTTTGTTTTTTTTGTTGTTTTTGTAATAGAGAATTTCTGTTTGTTTTGGGTTTTTGTTTCGATAAATGAAAGTGGACAGGCAGCTTGAGGGTTTTTTTTTTTGTTTTTGTTTTGTTTTTTTTAGGGGTCTAAGCCTCCTTGAAAGCAGAGAATGACATTAGGATTAGATAACAGATTTGATCAGATTGAACTGTTCTTGGTTTTCAGATTGCTTTTCTCTTCCCAGTCCAGCTCTTGTGTAATTTGTCATACCTTCCCTTCCTTAAGTATGGTTTCTTGACAGCCACCCTTTCACTAAGACCATTCCTGATGAGACTTCGGTAAACAGTAGATGGATCAACTGGAGCGTCAGATGCATCTGTGCATTTCATTACGTATTACATTTGCTGGCCTGGATGTTAGGCCTGCCACTTCTTTTATCCTCCAACAGAACACTACACACCATGTAGAGACATGCAGGTTTTTGGCTAATAGCTCTTTGGGAATCACCTTGTGGGTGAAAAAATGTTATTTTACACCTCTCAGACTTCTATCTTTGGCATATTAAAAAAAAAAAAGTTGTAAATTCAACTAAAGAAAGGACAGAATGGTGTTTTTGTGACAGGCTGCTAGCAACAAAAGAAACCTATTAAAATTGGTTATTTGATAAGTCGTCTGTTATGTTTGCACACAATAATTCATATCTTGAGTTGGATGCCTACTGGAATTCATAGATCAGTGTTAAATCTCTTAACAAACAAAATATCCTCTGAAGCAAATGTGGTGAATCAAGACTTTTACACAGTACTATATGTAATGTGTACTTTTAAAATATACTTTTCTGCTGTTGTTAGCATTTGAAGTAAGCAACAGGTTTCCACATTAACCCCGGGCAGATTGTTGTAGTTTGTTTAACTCAAACAATAATCTGAAGCACGATAACATCAGAGCCTGTTCAATTTATAGTGACAGTTAGGAGGGTGTAATGATGGGAAATTTGTGTTAAAAGGGGTCATTGCCATAATGTACGCTTAGTAGCTCGATGGGCGTCTGCACGATTTTTTTTTTTTTTTTTTTTTTTTTACAGCCGTATGTTCACAGTGAACCATCAACCCATGTTGCTTGTTTTTTTTGTTTTTTTTCCCTCCAGGTTTATGCATCTGGATAGAAATAATATAAACTGCATGTGAGTGCAGAAGCATCAATTTATGGTCACACATTTTTGTGTTTGTCTTTAGCTCACGCTTGTATTCCACAATATACGGCTGCTGTATTTTTAGAGACTAGCAGACCTGTCGTGGGTTTTTAACAGACTTTTTTTTTTCTTTTATACTAATTGGGACTGCATTTCCTGTCCACACATCACATTTCCACATCAAACTGTGAGTCCTATAATGGCTGTCCATTCTCTTGGTGAAACACTGGAATGAGTCATCACGGGTTGGAGGATGGAGGTTGTTGCTGTCATCACGGCCTGTCGTGCTCAGCTTGGCACAGTACTGACATCACCAGCATCTACGCTGTGCTTTGTTCCAGTGTTTTCTCAGTTCAGGTCCTCCTCTCCGCTGTGCTTCCGCCGGCTTCTCAGACGTGTTGTTAGGTGACTAAGGTAACCACGGAGATGAGCTCATCACCTGTAGGTGGGGCTGAGAGGGAGGATGTGAGGAGACAACTTAGGGAAAACAAGAAATCAACACTTGTATTAGAGACTACGTGTGATGTCTGAGCTTGGTACACAAGGAGACGTTGGTTAGCACTTACCATACTGAAAGTGATGCAGAAGGACAACTGGAGCCAATGGAGACTTGAGCCTCACACGCATTTTAACCTGTAAAAGTAATTCTCCATGTTAGCATCAGGTCGATATTTCAGCTTAAAAGAGCTGCCATTCGTCAGCTCAGGCCCTAGCTGAATTCCTTGAAATATTCCCCCACAGCAGAAACATTTCCAGGTAAAGCACACAAAAGGTCGCAGCATTCTTAACCGCTGACAGTTTTACGTTTCCACTAAGGCAATCCCCATCTCTAAATGGATCACTTGATATGGTGTCGCCTGCTAGTTCTCTTGAAAATCTTATCGCCGAATGGGGGGCGGGTCACGGATAAGGAACTGAATGTACGTTTACAATGCTGGAAATTCAAACTGAATGAAGGGTGTCGAGGAGAAAACTGGTGACACGGAGAGAAAGAAGGGGTGACAAAGAAAAGAAAGGAGACACTAGAGTCAGAATGTCTAAGCAGTGTGAGAGAGAGAGAGAGAAACAAGAGACAGTCTAGCATTGAGACTGCAAGATAGGTGGGTGTGTGTGGGAGAAAACTGTGTACACTGGAACCCACCATTAATATCTGCAGTCAGTCATTTTATAAGCAGTGGATCATTGTATTTTATTAAAGTGCTCACTGCTTAATTGCCACATTGCTATTCACCATTAGGCTTAAATAATCTTAATTATCTTTTTTTTTCCTTGTGTAAGGATTTTACCCTCTTGTATACGTCACCCACCAGCCAGTGGTCCAGTGTTTCTCACAGCTTCTGCAGCAGGGACAAACTTAAAGTAAGTTGTGCTGAACAAATCCACTGGTGAAATCTGAACTTGACAACCACCTCATGGAAATTTTAAAAAAAAAAGAAAAAAAAAAAGTTGGTTTTATTTTCCTGCACACAGTCATGTAGACCATTTGTGCCTGAGGATGTGTACACACTGGCTTCCCTGCTACCATCAGGCTGTGTCCTCAAGAATTTCAAGTTTAAGGGAAAGGGAGAGGGTGCTTGGAGAAGAGGGAGCTTGCTAAAAGGCTTTCTGCACTGCACCACGTCAGCCAGTGGAAACGCTCAGACACACCCCTTCTGCACAGCCGAGTCCAATTGGGAAAGGCTGGAGATCGTTCACAACATAAGCCACACCCACTGCAGGGAAGGCAGAGATTGACAGGTGGGAAATCCATCCGCACAGAGCATTGACTGCTCACCGAGGCTCGTGGCAAACACGAAACACTCCATTGCAAGGTAGTTTAGAGAAATGTGGAGGCAGAGTGTCCTCTGCATATTGAGGACATACTATATGCAAACATCACACCGCATTACGCTACAGTGCAATTTCACTTGGGGCAAACTTTGGACTAAAGCTTTAAAAATCCCTCTCATGTTCTGTTGTTGACCTGATTTGACCTTTGCCCTACTTAATTTATGCCCTAAATATAACCAAATAATCACATTTTGGGGAAAAGCCTAATATAGTAAGGTTTGGCAAGTCTTTTAAGCTTTTAAAAGTGTGTGGAGTACAAGAGTTTTATCTGACAGGAGAGTGAAAAAAGAGTGCACAGCTGGGGTGGGTGTGGTTGCAGTGGATGAGTAGTGTGCAAAGAGGAACACAGAACCAATTTGCCTAAACAAAAAAAAATGTTAATGAGAGATATTTTTTTTTTTTTACTTTTTTTCCACTTGTGGTTACCCAACACCACATCTTGCTGTATCAAATGAGTGCTCAATGACATTTTGGCTCTCATCATTTGGGTCGCCAGGGGAACCCCATCAACGAGTGTTCATCACAATTGTTATAACATATGTTATAATAACAACAGTCCTATAAAATGACAGGTAAAACGTTACTCTAGAAATGGCAGAGACCAAGTTTGTTTTTGTAACAATGCCCAAGACTGAGCTGATGGTTATGAAGTATAAATACTGTAACTAGCTTCTACACTCTTTCAGCCTGCAGTAAACTGCTGGTATCCCAACTCTGACTCGCAGCTGTACACATACATCTCGGTCATGTCAGCAAAGTTAAACACCAGGCTGCTCTGCTAGTAAAGTTAGCTAATGGCAAATATGATGCTAGTGAAATTTACATTATTCAAGTGTCTCCTTGCCACACTTTAGCAGACCTCAGGGACTGTCCCCTGGACTAGGGTCCCAAGTAGATCCTAGTGGCAATAGCTGCCCACATGTAAGTTGTGACTGTGGACGTGTTGCACAATAGTGTTGGCTACAAGTCAGTTTCTGTCACACTTCAGGCAACACAAAATCTAAGATAGCCCACCATAGTGTGACTCATATGTTTAAGATGCATCCCATAAGAGTCCAGTAATGTGGGATCCAATGCCATACAAATATATTTATTTTTTTAGGATCAAGCCCCCCCCCCCCCTCCTTTTTTTTTTTTTTTTTTTTTTAGTCTTTTTTTTCAAAGACTAAACTCTTCTTTAAAAAAAAAAAAATCAATGTTGAGTTGGATTATTCACATCGCAACTGTCGTGACACTGATTGACCTCTGCAGCATCTCTGCTCTTGGATGCAAGCACACACTCGCGCACATTTTCTGTTGGTTACAGTGTTACCATAGTAACACAACCATCGGGTGCAGAGTGGGTGACACTTGGATATTTTTATAGCCTGCCCTTTTGTGTGTGTGAGAGACGGTGCTCTTGTGTGTGTTCAATGAAGAGACAGGTGTGTGTGTGTGCCCGCGCAGAGTTTTAATGTGTGAACAAGATTAAATGGAGGACTGGGTTCATGATCAAATGCAGTGTAGCCTGCTGGACGGCGTTTCCTGTGTACTGCATGGGGAACTTGTAATGAGGTCACCACGGGGATGATGAGCCTAGTTTCCTGGAGATGTCATATCAGGATTTGGTGAATTGATCTATTCTAGTAAAGAAAACTCCTGCTCAGTCCCCTCAACTTTAGTAGCTTAGAGAGTACAGTAGGGCAGGTAGATTTGAAAAAAGTAGTCCTTGTACCACTATTTTAATCACGACTCCAAGATGGCACATGTAACAATAAAATGCATAGGATGGGCCACATTCCCTTTTGGCAGAATCACCATTTTCATCATTAGTCTTCATACCAGCCCAGCAAAAGTAGCACTGCTCTGTTGCTATGCAGAACATACCAAGCCCTCAAACACAGTGCAGTACTTCGCTTTGCTCTAGAGGAGCCGCGTGATGAGATTTAAATTAATTCTGCGACGGTCCGAAATTCTGCTCTTCTCCCCTCCCCTCCCCACATGTACACGCACACACACACACGCCCCAACTGGGACACGTTGTATTAATGGCTACGGTGCTTCTCCTCAACCACACAAGTGAGACGTACGCATTGTCCTCCTCACTGCAGTGGCTGACTCTTAGAACAAGCAGTCAGGAGGGAAAACTCAAAACAAGACAGGGAGAGAGGAGCACGCCCCATACAGCAAAGCCAAAAGAGCAGTGCGTGCAATACGTTTTAGTGATAGAAGATGTGTGACTGAGCCCTGGAGTCTTTTTTTCTTCTTCCCTTTGTTAAAGTATCAGCAAAGTCGTGTCACTCTTATAGTCGGTGCAGTTGCAGTTTTTTGGTTTCTCTGCTGCCTTCTTGTCCTCTGCTTGTTATTTTAGAGCTTCACTGTGCCCGGTTGGATTGTACTTCATGCATGGCTTCAAGTGCGGTAACCGCAGAGGTTGCCATTCATGTGCCTTTGTGACTGGATGCCTGAAAACTCTGGTACTATGTATGTGTTACAACATCAATTTCCTCAGTCTTATTTGCTCCTCCGCTAACAATGAAATCCACCAGCTGTTTAGCTCAATCTTAGTTCAGGTTGTATAGAGCAATGAGTCAACGCTAACCATTTCACATTTCAGACCCAGTGTGGTCTTGCAAGAGACACCTGATCAGTTTTTGCTTTATAACTTTGATTCATTGCAGTTTTTTAAATTATCCATTAAAAAATGCTTACTTCTAGAAAAATAAAGCATTGCTTTGAATTATTAGCAGTTTAATAGGTAGTGACAAGCTGGCACGTGGGCTTTATACTCCTGATAGGTGTTTTTGTGCGACAGAAGGCTGCCCTGCTTGACCAAAAGTCCAGCCTTTGAGACACTTTTATCCTTTACCCCACTTTGAGATTATGTTAATGACGTCCAGAAATAGGAGTTGAGTTGAGAGAGCTGCTGTGACTCATCTGCTCACTGTCGTTTCCTTCTCGCTACCGCTTGGATAGATGTCCCGCCTTATAGCACTGTTATGTTTCTGTCATATTAAATCATGATGTCTGTCTTCATACATTAGACAAGCTCAGTGGTATGCAGGGTTTGTATTGATTTCCCCTGTGTCCTCCTCAGTATGTATGCCAGTGTGTATCTTACGCTGATTACTGCCTGGGATGATAAATGTATTCGCTGCCTGGCAGCATTAAAATGTTGCTTCTTCAGAAAGACTGCTCCACTAATATAATGCACCAAGCAGACAGACAGCTAGACAACGGGAAAGTACAGACAGACAGACGGCAGCCAGGCAGGCAGGCAGGCAAGGGGGCTGCCAGGCTGAGTATTCATACAAGTTTAATGAGCATCCAGACAGTCGGGAGTTTGTGGCTCCAGCTCGGAGCTCACTCTGCACACAGACGCTGACTGGCTGATGAGGTTAGACACACTAACAAACAGGTGGGAGACTGAAGGTTTCACCTGGGTAGTGGCCGTAGCCAAGTTTGAGTACGGAGTGATTAACATTTTTGGTATTTTGTATGAAGTGAAAGTTGCCATGGCGAAAGCTCAGACAGCCAACTAGTTCACATTTCGTTCAGCTCTGCAGCTGAGGTGTTTAGAGCCAAGTAATCATTCTGCAAAGGCCTCATATTCTTTTCAAGGACACCTGATAATATATATATATATATTTTTTTTTTTTTATTGCGTGAGACTTCAGAGCATCCATTAAAAAGTTTATTAAGGTATCTAGATAAACCTAGGCAGAGTTTTTCAGCACTGTGGCTGTTAATCGTACTTCTCTTTTCCATCATTGGATTTGGGGCTCCCAAGTAGCCAGCGGGAGTGCAACCCCTCCCTCCTCTGCTGAAAATGACAGAGTAGAGAGAGGAAGAGGCTGTCTGTGCCAGTGTTTCCTCAGTGTTCACCAGGCTTTTCTCTTTGTTTGAGTCAGTCCACGCACATGTTTAACTTGACTGCAACAAATCAGACTGCAGTGCGGTCTGTGTTTATGTTGTGTAATATGATGGACTTCTATCAGATTCTGAGCAGTGTCTGAGTCAAACTTGTTCTCGGCGTGTTTTTTGTTTTTGTTTTTGTTTTTTTTAATAAAACCGGTGACTCAGTAGTACTGACTTATGAAGCAAACTCCTCTTGATGTCATTCAGTGACTTGGAGAACATTTTTGAGAAGCTTGGAGCAGCGAGTTGAAAGCACTGAGTCATTGTTGAGGCGCATAGAAATTGCTGTAGCATACAAATACAGATGTTGCGTAAAGGAAAGCATTTAACTTGCATCCACCCTGCTTGTGTGGCTTAATCTCAGTGCTCCCCCTGCCCTGTTGTGCCTCAATCACCTAACTGCAGAAATCCAAAAAATGCATTCAAGCCCTGTGAGGCGGCACTGGTTCAGTGGGTCATATGAAGTGGCTCTTCAGATGCAGCTGACAGATGCATCTCCCATTCTGCCCTACCAGATGTGTGCTACAGTGCTGGATTTTGGGCAAGGCCAGTGAGAGACACTGATGGTAAGTGGTGCTCTTGAGGGCTCAAATGTTTTTTTCCACATAAAAAGCATCCCAAGGAGGTTTTAAACTGAGCCAAAAACAGCACTACAGTATTTTTATATCCGTTTTGTTAAATGAGCTCAGCCATAGTATTTCTCTTTGTTAAATGGCCAGAAATAACATGGCATACAATAGCTCCATATTTACATAGTAGTGTAAAGACTGTCTGCCATACTGTAAGTTTGCTCACTTTGCTTTTGGATGTTGAAAAGACTGAGAACTCTCTTCTAAGTGCTGCTCATGCCTTGAAGTCAATATTCTGGAAAGTGGGTTTTCTTTTTTCTTTTTTTTCCCTTCCCACTGACTGTATCTTGACCTTCCACAATGGCTCAGAAAACTACAAGAAATGTGCCAGTGTATGGATCCAGCAGGATTGCAAATTCCCAGACTGTCAAAACACTGAGCCTAAAATTTATTTTAGTTTTTGTCTCTAAAAGCACCAAACACAGTTGTGTGGTGTGTGTGTATATACAGCCTCCGTCAGGATGTAGCAGCCACTTGACTACAGCTCCACAGTTGCTATAGCGACACCATGGTAATGAGTCTGCATTTTAATGATGCCTCAGTGGGTCGTTTGAGGGGATGAGATATCTCGGGACAATGAGTGGACTTGCGAATGATGGCGTGTTGAAGGGGAATCGCGCCTTTTGATTAATGTGTAGCTGATGGAGAGATCCAGGAAAAGTTCAGGCCTAATATTTGCAGCTGATGGATTACCCTGAAGTCACATTGTTGCTCTTGCTCTGCATCGTACAGTCATACTACTTATCGTTCTTCTGTCCAGATTAAATTGCCATGTGATGCTTCTGAGTAAATAGAAGTATGAAATATTTAAATGGTGTTGTGTACATGGGATTTATATTTGGAAGAGGTTTTCTCGTCCTCTGTGCTTACGCGGGTTGATAGAAGAGCACCGCTGCTGCATCGACTCATTTGATTTTTACTCATGTGGATATGAGTATGAAGCTTCAGCGTGAGGTCTCCAGAATATCAATAGACTTTTTCAGTCAGATAAGCTTTTCTTTTTCCTCTCTCTTCCTACTCAGTACAATATTACCCAAGAAAAGTTTCCTATTCTCTCAGTCCTTCAGCTTTTTGTAACTGCTGCTACTTTATGAAGTTCTCATTTCCACTAAAACTCAAATAAAGAAGCTCGCAGCTTTAAAAGATTTGGATCAGAAGCTGCTTTCTCTCTGGTTTCTCACTCTGTTCACGCTTGGCAGCACAATCTGATTTATGAATGATTAGTCAATATTTCTCAGGACAACTTGTCTTACAGCAGCAGACCTGTCAGCTGCATATATTTGCATACCGGCCGTGTTGCCGAGTCACAGTGATGAAAGTGTGATGATTAAAAGTTTTACTCTACATAAATAGACAACACTGGAGCACTGTTGTGGAACTTAAAATAAAAATCATCTCATCTAGTTGAATATATCTGCCACTTATGAAGGCCAAGTGAAACTGACAGACTGGAACAATAGCAGGTTTCTGTGATTTAAATAAATGTTGCTTGAGTGACAGATTGAAGAACTGGACTCGTGAGCTCCTTTAGCGAGAGGATCCAGTCATACTGTTATGGGTGGCATTATACTGGCGTTGTTTGGGTCCACTGGTCTCAAACTGTCCAGAGTCTTGAGGCAGAATCGATGCTGGGACAACACCTGACAAGACCAGGTTTGTGCTCTGTTGTAGACTAAACACAGGGAGCTACAAACCCCATGGACAGAGAGCCCTCATATGACAAAATTTACTTCCCTTGAACCGAATGAGACTGTTGCAGGGAATAAAACACAGGTGTAATGTATAATATCTCGGATTTTCTTTTAATTTGTCTCATATTTGTATTTATTCAGTTGCCATTTCAGAGAATTGCTGTTTGAACCAATATTAATTTTTCATTAGCCACACACAGGAAGATGTGTCTGATCAGTGAATAATTAATCCAAATTGCAGTATAGACAACCCACCCACAGGAGGTCACGAGCCAGTGTACTGCTGGTAAATTAGAGGGTTGCATCAGGTACAAAATATTTGCCAAATCAAATATGCAGATCAGAAATAATAAGATTTTCATCCTCTGTGGCAACTTTAAAAGGAAGCAGTTGAAAGAAGAAAAATGATTATGCTGCTCAAAAAATTATAAGTGAAGGATTTCAACTTGAATATTTCATTCATCAAGACTTAATGTGGGATTTAAATATCCCTTGATCCCTTAACCCCCATACCGGTTACAGCTGCACGCCTCTGAATGGTATCTTCCTGATAAATAGACGTCCTCTTTCTCGCCACCATTGCCATGTTTGCTCATAGGTGATCATCTGATTCTTTGTTTGAGGTTTTTTTTTGGTTTGTTTTTTTTAATATGTAACATGCATGTTGAGTTCCCGGCGGTTGTTGAACTTGGCAGTATATGAATTAAAATGAAGAAGTACAGAGTTATGCATCAGTCTTCCAGTGTATAGTGTTGTTTGCTCCTCTAGTTTACTTCACCTAGCTTCTAAAAGGACTTTTTCTGTTTCCCAGTCTTTTGAGGGCCAGCTTTGTACTGCTCTGACCACCTGTAAGCTTTCTGCTGTGCTTATGTATCGGCCACCTTTTTTACTTTGAGCCATTTTTGCTCACTGCCCAGCAGTTGGCTTTACCTCCTTTGGACAGTGGTGTGCTGCACCTCTACATGGGTCAGTTTGGTGCCAACTCAAGAATATTCATGTTTCTTCTACCCACGTTGTTTTTTTGTGTGTGTGTCTGTCAAAAGGGAACTGATGTTGTGAGAATGTTTATGGTTCTTACTTTGTGGTGCATTGCGTATATTGTACATTATAGAAAAAACATTTGTTGTTGTTTTTTTTTTTATTTTAGAACATATTTTATTTATTGGTGTAATTCTTTAAAATCATTCCTGTGAAAAGCTGGTATGACTCATGTTATTCATATATTGCCTGCGTCTTATGTAGACACATTAGACCACACATGCCTTGCTGATATAACTGTAACATGCTGCTATCTGTATACAAATATGTCATTCTAGCTCAGCTTTGATTTCCTTGTCTTTAAAGTTATCATAGTGTCATAGATGTGATTTAGGAAGTAGAGTACATGCAAGGAAAAGGGAAATAATGTTTTTAAACATATATAAAAATTACACTGTTTTTTCTCTACTTTTTGCCATCTAGGTAGCGTCCTATCATGCAGTTCGAGGAGATCAGCCAGCACTGGAGCTGACACTGTCAGTGAGCCCAGCCTACATGACACTACAGGAGTCCCATCTCTGCCAGACTTTCACCGCCTACTGTCCTCCTCCTTCCTCCAGCCAATAATTTTACTCTGGGGGGGGGAGGTGAGTGTTCCTCAGACTCCTTGGCTTCTGATCCCAGTCTCACAAGTTGTCCGGTGCTTGCTACCTCGGGATCTATATCTGTATTCCTCTAGTAGGCAGTCCTCCTGACTGCACTTCAGCACCTTAAGACTGTCTTTGCATACAAGTCCTGCATCCTGGAACTTCAGCCATAGCCTCCTTTACAGCATCCCTGGCCAAACACGAGCACCGGGACAAACCCATCCACCACCATGTCCAGTCGACGTAAGGCCTCCACTCCCTGTATGATCCGACCAGAGCAGACAATGGTGGAGCTGGATGATGAAGCGGAGGACTCTCAGAACATGGAGGTAGGATCTGCCAACAGCATGTGGGTTTTCAGTATTCATTTATTTATTTATTTATTTATTTATTTATTTATTTTTCATATTTTTATTGAGAGACAAGTGTACATTAGTTTACAATGACAATACAGTCTGTTCCCCTCACATATTTTTAGTTTTTCTTACATAAACAGATACAATAATACACACACACACAGGCACACACGCTTAAATAAAATTGAAAAAACAAACAAAACAAAACTTAAGAAGAAACCCAAAACAAACACAAACGACAAACCCCAAAACACACACACACACAAAAAAGGGGGGGGGGATATGATATTAATCAGCTGGTAGAGCGTTTAATGACTTGCAATAGTTTACAAAGGGGCCCCAGATACGATAAAATTCTCTGTATTTGCCCTTCGCCACAAGGACTATCTTTTGCAATTTAAGAAATGACATCACATCTCTAAACCAAAAAGAAACTGAAGGTGGCTTTGAAGATTTCCAAAGGAGTAAGATGCAACGTCTAGCCAAAAGTGATGTAAAGGCTAATATTTTGAAGTGTGTAGGGTCGGTTAGACCAGTGTTGACTGGAAGCCCAAAAACAGCTAGAAAAGGGTCCATGCAGATTTGGGTCCCAAGAGCCTTGGAAAGAATAACTGAATACTGACTCCAGAAGCCATGGAGTCTTGGGCACAGAAAGAACATATGACCTAGGTCACATGGGGTGGCATGACATCTCTCACACTGATCCATCACTTGTGGGTAAATCTCAGACAGACGAGACTTTGAATAGTAAACCCTGTACAACACCTTGAACTGGATAAGTTGTAACCTGGCACAGAACGTACTATAACGGACATTGGATACTGCTTTCTCCCATTGCTGATCCGAAAAAATTACTCCTAACTCCCGCTCCCAAGCCCCCCTAATTTTAACAACTGAGTGGACATTTAAATCCATAAGTTGTTTATATATTAAAGATATAATTGACTTCTTATTGGGTTTAAGGGATAAGAATTCCTCCCATGGTTGGACATTTGGAAGAAGAGGGTAGGAGGGGAAGAGAGCAGAAGTGCAATGCCGTGCCTGAAAATAACGGAATAGATTGGTAGCCGGAAGATTTGTTTCTGAACACAGGTCTAAAAAAGTTAAGAAAGTGCCATCTTTATAGAGATCCTTAAACGTATTAATACCATGACGCTTCCACTGTACATAGGTACCATCAATGAGGCCAGGAGTAAACAGATGGTTCTGTGTGATGGGCAGTGTTGGGAAGGTTACTTTTAAAATGTATTCCATTACAGAATATAGAATACATGCCCCAAAATGTATTCTGTAATGTATTCCGTTACGTTACTCAATGAGAGTAACGTAACGGAATACTTTGGATTACTTAATATATTATCATGCTACATGAATGTACTATTGCTGTAATTTATTACTGTTACTGAAGGTCCGCGGCTCCGAACCGTAGTAAAGGGACCTCTGGCTAATACGGTGGGTTCGTGTCGGGCTCGTAGCCGAAAACTAGCTTTACTTTGTTGTCTGGGTCAACTTTGCTAGCGAGAGACAGAGAGAGGCATTGAAAGGCTGCTCCAACGGAACTTATTGTTTTTGGAGGAAAACACGAACACAGTGTACAATCGAGTCTTAATAGCTTACTTACAACTGGGCTCGTCAGGCACTCTTCTTGGCTGCAGTGGTTATTATTATATTTACATGCTTCCAGCTCCCGTTTTTGCTCGATGACAGCTCGTACTTTTCCTTTTTCTCCCTCCCTCGCTCACAGACACATAACGTGTATGTCAGTCCATTCTCCCTGCAGCACGGACTACACTGCTTATGATGCTACATTCTTTAGAGCTATACCTGTAGCATTCTGCCTATTAGCTTAGCACAACAACAACAAAAAGGCGCTCTCTCACCCAGGAAACACACAGAGAGAGCGTCACCCTGTAACCATGGCAACCGTAACGCTGCCACCTGGAACAACAGAACGTAGCTGTCAAACAAAACCCAAACAGGCCTGACCCGCCACAATATGAAACAGGGAAGTACCGCCGTGTAATCCATTTATTTCAACAAAGTAACTGTATTCTAAATACCACCTTTTTAAACGGTAACTGTAACGGAATACAGTTACTCATATTTTGTATTTTAAATACGTAACGGCGGTACATGTATTCCGTTACTCCCCAACACTGGTGATGGGCATGTGTACTGATGCAGAGATGTACTTAAAATGACTCCTGAATTGTGACCAGATCCTTAAACTAGACTGTACCACGGGATTTTGGGTGAAATGAGAAGGCTTAAGTGGTAGTCAAGAGAACAATAAAGCTTCTAAGGATGAGGAAGTGCACGACAGGCGCTCCAGTTTGCACCACAGCAGTTCTAGAGATTCAAGCCAATGGGTCAATTTGTGAATATGAGAGGACCAACGGTAAAATAAAAAGTTAGGCAAGGCAAGACCACCATCGAATGCCAGTCTCTGTAATAATGATTTCCTCACCCTGGGATGTTTCCCTCCCCACAAAAACGATGTAACTAGCTGGTCTAACTTTTTGAAAAAAGCTTTAGATAAAAATATAGGAATACTCTGAAACAGAAATAACAATCAAGGCAAAATGTTCATCTTTACAGCATTGATCTGTCCAATTAGGGACAAAGGTAGCGATTTCCATCTCTGAAAATCTGATTGAATTTGAGTCTTATTTATTTTTTTGGTGCGCTTAGTTGAATTACTTTTAGTAATCCATATTTGAATAATTGTTGGGAGGAAGAATTAGATTTGTTTGGAGTTCAGTGGGCATGATTCAGATCATAAATTGATATATCCAGATTTAAAAATGTAATTCTGTTGTACCTTCTCCTGCCAGACAACAACAGAGAACCATACCCAAGGGGTGCCTATGGATAGCAGTTCAACACAACCCGAGCAATCCATGGACTTGGATGTAATGGAAAAGGCCTCTGACCCGCCTTTGGCTCCTGACAAACCAGCAGCTGAGCCACCAGACGTTTCAAAGCCTCAGCGCAGACAGCAGGGGGGATATGAGTGCAAATACTGCCCCTTTTCTACCCAGAATTTGAATACTTTCAAAGAACATGTAGATGCAAACCACCCAAATGTCATCCTTAACCCCCTGTACCTGTGTGCTGTCTGTAACTTTAACACAAAAAAGTTTGATACCCTGACGGAACACAACGAGAGGTGCCACCCAGGGGAGAGCAACTTTAAATTTAAACGCATAAAAATGAACAACCAGACAATCTTAGAACAGACGATAGAGGGGTGCAGCAACAACGCTGTCATTTACAACACTTCTGGTGCCATTTCCAGCAAAGGGGACGAACTCGGCACTGTGCCACTGAGCAAACCCACCACAGTCAAAATCGGTAAACCAAAAATAATGACATCGGATAACAAACGGACAGACTCCCAGTTGGGAAAAATAACTGCAGATCTCACCAAGAAACCAATCACAGCTGTCAATGTGAATGGTACGGTCATCATCCCGGAGTCAACTCTCCTTAAAGCAGACGGCCTTTCTCACATCATGCCTTCCCTGCAGCGGCCTCTAAACTATACCCAGGTAGGAAAAAGTGGAGGAACAGTAAGCAGGAATTAGCTTAGCTTAGCTGGACATGAGTGGAAACAACTAACTTCATTCTGTTCACATTTAAAACCTTTATTTTGAAGCATTTTTTTAAAAAATTGTTTTAAATTATACAAGATGTAACATAATTATTTGTTAGCTTAGTAGCCTGGCTAGCTTTTTCTCCTAAAGAATTTGTGCTAACTATGCTAACTCTAATTCTTGGGTTTAGCTCCATATTTAGTAGATAGTAGTTAGAGCGATATTGCTAGAACCATACAAAAGTTGGCAGATTTTGCTGTTAATGTTTTGTTACAACCATGCACTCAATAACCCAGTTAGTTTTGTGATATTTGGATAAGTGTTTATTTTGTGCAGTTTATCATTGCATAGCTAGTCATACAAAAAACATGATCTTCATCTGCAGTCCATAAAAGCGAAAAGCTTACATAGCGAATTAAGTTTTCTGCAGGTTTCTTCCTGTTAAAATATATTTTTTCCTTCCCACTGTCACCAAGTGCTTACTCTTAGGAGTGCATCTGATTGTTGCATTGCACATTTTTTTCTTTCTTTGTTTTTTTAGGTGCCGAAGATTGCAGTGCCCCTCAACACAACCAAATACAACCCCACACTGGACGACAACCTGACGCTGATCTCGTCCTTCAACAAGTTCCCCTACCCAACACAGGCTGAGCTCTCGTGGCTCACCGCAGCATCAAAACATCCAGAGGAGCAGATCAAAGTCTGGTTCACCACACAGCGGCTCAAACAGGGTATCAGCTGGTCACCTGAGGAGGTAGGAGAATTGTGTTTATTTTTTTAGCTGTGTCCCGGTTTTTCACAATAAACATAAAAACAAAACATAGTAATATAAATAATAACTGTATTTAATTTACAGTCACTAAATGTACCAATCAGGTTGCGGGACATGTATAACATGTCTGTTTTTCAATGACAGGTGGAAGAAGCGAGGAAGAAAATGTTCAATGGTACAATATCCTCCGTGCCTCAGACTTTCACCGTGGTTACTCCTCAGCTCAACTCCCAATCATCTACCAACCAGTCCACCTCAAGCACGCCCTCCAAACCCATGCAGCCAACAGCCTCTGTCCTGCAGTCCCTGCCCTGTCAGCTCCTGGGACAGACCAGCCTTGTGCTGACTCCTGTAGCCAATGGCTCTACTGTTACTTGTGCACCACTGGCACTCACAGTGGCTAACCAGGTACAAAACTCTAGGTGGAAAATGGCAGTGTTTAAGGCAGCAGAAGCAGGGGAGGGGTAAAGTTTGCCTTTGACCAAACTGTTTTAACTTGCCTTAGCTTTGAGCATGTAAAATCTTCTTTCATGATTACTGCAGGTGGCGCAGTCGCTCAAACGACCCTTAGCCGCTCCTACGGTTGCTACAGAGAGTAAACGGCCCTCCATCATTCAGACCATCTCTGCCCCGATGGCCACATCCAAGCTGGCATCACCTAAAGTGCTGAGTTTCACCGTTGACCCCAATAAAACATCAGAGCAGCTGTCTGTGCTGAGGTCTAGCTACACACAGTGCCCTTTCCCTGAGGAAGATGAGGTAAGAATAAGCGAGTGAGAAAAGTTTTATGTGCTACCATGATAGGTATCACTGCTTGTATTTTTTAGTTGTTTTTTTTTTCCCAAACACCCAGGTGGTTCTTTTATGTTTGTTTTTTTTCTTCTTCTTTTGGCTGCTCCTTTTAGTTGTTGCCACAGTGGATCTATCTGACTTATCCATAGCATCCTGATCAGTCACACCAACCCTCCATGTCCTCCTTCACTACAACCATGAATCTTTTCTGGGAAGATTCATGGATGTGGGGAAGAGGTAGTCCTCTTTGGTCTTTCCATATCCTGTATCCCTCCATTTCCAAACATGCAGTTGAGGGGAAAATTACTGTAGTTATTACTTTGATGTATCTTGTCATGTGGTAGATTTACAGGCTGATAGAGACCACTGGGTTATCCAGAGGAGAGATAAAGAAGTGGTTCAGTGAGCAAAGACTCCTCAATCTCAAAGGTATGTGACGTATTTAGTGCTGCAATAAGGAAACATGTGAAAAACAAGAGCACTGAAGGGCAAGTGCTATACTAAAACTTGTGTTTTATGATGTTTTTATTACAACATACTGACGTCAGTCTGTTTTTTGGGAATCCCTAATATTGACCTCTGTATTGTTTTCATAGATTATTTGTGCTCATGTCAACATTTAAATTTAGTGTAGTATTTTAATCTTTTTCAGTCATTGTGAAGTCAGAATATTGTAGGGGGGAGGATGTTTTAAAGAGCTCAAACAGAGTGCTTATGTCCTCCAGTGACTAATACATTGCTTTAAAGTTTGGAGATGATCCAGTGGAAACTAATTCTTTTTCCTAATTCATATGACCCGTCATGAGCTTGAAGCATTGCCTACTAAAATAGTGTATTTTATTATCTTTATAAGCAATAAAAAAATTATAAGATTATATCTTTATTTTGCAGTGTCTGATTTCATTTTTTGATTTGGTGTGACTGTGACCTGATTTTCACCTAAATTAAATTAGCTTGAAATTCTGTTATTATCTAATATTCTACAGAATTTGAAAATTATATCTTTGAAGACTGGATACTAATCTGCTAACAGACAAATTATAACAAATTGCCTCTTTTTGGCAAGAGAACTACATTTTTCTCTATGTGCAACAACTACATTTAGTACTAAAAGGTGGATTTCAATGGCTAGATCACCATAATTAGAAAATTATACTCTAAAGCTGGCCTTTAAGGATAGTTTCTAGGTATTGTGCTGTATCATCCAGAAATAATATTCACATGTGTTGTGTTAGAAGAATATCCTAGCATGTTTTGGTCCGTAAATATTTCTTTCTGTCGTACTTGAAGGTGTTCCTCCTCCACCTGTGCTGGTCAAAGCAGAGGTAACACCACTTCCTAAGGATGCACCAGTAAAGAAAGCAGTCCCCAGCCAGTTTCCACTGTTAGAGAGGGTGAAGGGGAAGTCATCGGAGCAGCTGAAGGCGCTGGAGGAGAGTTTCCAGAAGAGTAGCTCTCCAACAGAGGCAGAGCTAGGTAAAGCCTGCAGCAAAGTCTCTCTCACAGGGGGGAATAGTTGTGTGCATGATAGGAAAAAGTATTTAAAAAAGAAAAATAAAAAAATAAGGCTGTGGGTCAAGTTGGAGTGTTTTACATTAGCCTTGTCGTTTAAATTTTGCCAGGCAGTACTGCACAAACATCAGTGACGTATATCACAATAAGCCCAAGCCCAGAAAGCCCACTGCCTTGCAACACCCCTAGTTTGTAATGATGAACTCCAGTGGTTGCACAGAAAAGCTGAATGTAGCAAAAATGATACAAACGTGTTTCTTCAGGAAAGTGTTGGCAAGTGTCCCGCTCATGTATATGAAACAGGAAGCAAACTGTCATGTTATACGTAACACCAGCTACAGGTGGAGACATCTGTCATAGGGCTGTGCGATATGACCAAAATCTCATATCCCGATATAACAATTCTATCGTCCCGATAACGATATAAATCACAAAAATGTAACATTTTCTGTAAATTCTGTGAATCTCGGGCAGCTCGTCTTGCGGGAAGTGTTTCCAGCTGCGCGTCATGTAGCTGGAGTTGAGTGTTTTAACCGATGCATGAAACGATACATTTTTAGACATAAGTTGTAACAGCCGCTGTTTTCTTTGAGTATTTATTACACGGCGTGCTGTGGGGAAAAGCCTGTTCTAACGTTTGAGTCTAAGGTTTATTTTCTAGCACCTGCCGGCTCTTTTCTACTTCTCATCCGTAAATAATCTGCTCTTTCACGTGATTCAGTTTATTTTGAAAAGTCTCAACAGGATCCTGAGCTTTATTGTGAAAGGTTTATGTGGTACATAAGCAAGCGGACACTGTCGTTGTTGCTAACCACAACGCATAAAAACAGGCGCTTGTCTGTCCGTAGTGTGGTTATATAAAATATAAGAGAAAGAGAGAACTTTAAGAAATTAATATAGCCACTACAGTGACCATCAAAACGGTGAAAAAAATATTGCCGTAAACAGTTTATTTTGCGACACCACCTTGGGGTGGATCCATCCCCCATCCAGCACCAAACCCGCTCTGGCCAGTGCCAGGAAATGACCTTCAACCTTCCCACCACAGCAAGACACCAGGCCAGCCCCAGCACATCACAGATCTTGCAGTGGACAGAGACATTTGAGCCAAAGAAGTTATCTGCAAACTTTCTAAATTTGCTGAGAAACTGATGTCATGTAATAAATGTAATTTTGCTTTTATTTCTTGGTGGTTAAACCATCTGACTCCACATTTTTGATGTGTGCAGATCAGAGACATAGGACAGTCGCCTTGGACATCAGGAGTTAATTATGCACAGAGCGCTCTGTGTCAGTCAGAAAATGTTGTTAATTACAGAACTTTTAAAGTACTCGTTAAAAAGTGAAGTGGTATTAGCCAACTAGTTAGTTATTTAGGATGTAAATGTCAAAATTTATTTAAGAAAAAAGTAATATTTTCTTCCGTCTTTACTAGTTCACAGCATGCGACTTAATTCCCTTCCACCCCAGAGGAGCTACGGGCTCATCTCTGGTGGGTGCCTGGTTGGCAGGAATAGCAGGAATATTTTTAATGAGGCCATTTTTTAAGACCCCCAGAGACAGACCAAATTCCAAGGTTTTAAAAAAAAAAGAACTTAAATAAATAAAACTGTGTGAGCTATTGAACTCCTGTTGTTCTCCTGCAGACCAGCTGGCCCAGGAGACCAGGCTGTCCAAGACAGAGGTTGACTGCTGGTTTTCGGAGCGCAGGGCACTGAGGGACAATATGGAGAAGACTTTACTCACGATGGCTTCTAAGAACACGGAGGACAGAATAGAGCGGCCGGGTGCGCTGCTTAATGGGGCTTCTCATCGAGAGCAGGACGGGAAGCCTCTCCGCTCCTCTCCGCATCCGCCTGTCCTTTCCTCCTCCTCATCTTCCTCCCCCCCTGTGCTTGCCGCTTCCTCCCCTCGGCCTCCGACCCATCCCTCATCTGCATCGCCTCCAATCCTCACGTCATCTTGCTCCTCTTCTCCACATCCTCCCATCCTGTCAGCCTCCACGAGCCCAGCTCCCATCAGCAGCCGCTCCCTCGCCCTCCTCAGGGAGGTAAGAGTTGATAAAGACACGTTTCCATTTATGCTGATTACATAGCAGAGTGTTAGAATATGCAACAGAGTATAAACATGAACTAATGTAAACCTAATTTTAGGGAAAGGTATTTCAAGTTGGTGAGATGTTAAAGAAGTGAAACATTGTGGACGGTTATCATATAGAAAAAATCTACATGATTGACTCTGTAACTCACAGCAAGATAATAGATGAGTTTCACGTACTCTGCAAATTTGGAACAGAAAAATTTTCACACATAACATGCATATATTTTTAGCACTTTGTTCACATATAATCTTCCACATTAAAACCCCTAATAACATGTTGCATAACCATTAACACACACTGTACATGCCTGCTGTAAATGCTGGCATTTGCAATAATAAAAATAAATGATAATAAATTTTATTTGTGTGCACCTTTCAAAACACTCGGTCAACTTACAACACAAAGCAACAAGAACAGTGTTGAAAGGTCAGGATAACAAAAATATTAAACATATAGAACATCTAAAACAGGATCATATGTAAATGAACCAAATGGGATTTCAGCTGATATTTGAACTCTGTCGTGGAGTCAAGCTGACGAAGGTGCTATCGTAACAAGTTCCAAGAAATAGGGAGCGAGTGAGCTGGGTGGACGTAATATGGTCCGTAGACTTGTTGCAGAGATCTCTACCATCTGGAGCCAATTGGTGTCCCAGAAAAGAACCCCTCAGAAAGAATGCAATTAGAATAATCCAAATGAGGTGACTGGACTATGAACCAAGGCTTGTATGCTGTGTTTGAAAAGGGCGAAGTCTAGAAATGTTACAAAGGTGGAAGTAAGCTGAGCACGAGACGTTACTCATGTGGGATTAGAGTGACAATCATCCACTAGCGATAACAAAAGGTTTTATTCTGGAAAGTGAGGCTTTTTGATCTTTTGGTAAGAATAACTTTACTTTTATTGCCACTGATACTGAGCTGATTGACTGTCATCCAAGTGGTGATGTCCTGTAGAGGAGGTGAGGAGTACAAAAGAGCTCCTTGCACATGTAACCCGCTGATTTCACCACTGCTTGTCAAGGCTGCTGCTTTTTTCTGCTGGAAAAGGCCATGTGACTAATCGGCAAAGGACATACTGTGATTGATATTGACATCATTTCCTGTGTGCCAGCACTGCATGTGTTATCCAGGGTGGAACAAATACATTGTCATTTTGAACGCTTTATTTTGGATAATGTTATAAAATACGTAAAATATATTTATGTGTTCCTTTCAGGTGAGCATTTTTAAGTTGGCTTTTGTAGTTAGTTTTGGTTGGTTATTGGTACTCATTTTTACATGTCATTTGTCTGTCATTTAATGTATAACACTGCATTCCAGATTTTAATAATCCATAAGCCAATTGTTAATATTTGTATGACAAGTTATTTCGTTGCTAATTGTTTAACTTGAAGCAAGAGCACAGAGGCCCAATAAAACATGTCATTTTTGTTTGTAATTTTTGAATTCCACGTATATCTTTGTTGCTTGCCTTGACAGACGTTTTGCTGGACCCAGTGGCCATCTCCTGAGCAGTACAGTCAGCTGGAGGTGCAAACAAGTCTTGGACGCACTGACATTGTACGCTGGTTCAAGGACCACCGCTCCGCACTGAAGAACGGCGAAACTCTCGACTGGATGGAAGGTTTCCAAGGCGTTGCAGAGAAGCAGAAAGCAAGCCAGGAACAGAATGGTCAGAGTTCTGAGAAGAACAAGTGCATTTCCTTGGAAATCAAGGCTGTAAAAGGTAAGTTTTGGAGGAGAACATAGAGTAGTGTCATTTTTTCTGAAAGAGTCTGAAACTCTTTGGCTTGTTTTGGTGCTTCTTTTGCTCATTTTCCAAATTCTACATCTCTGTGTTCAGTGGACGAGGCTGTTGAGAAAGTATCTACTCCAGAACAGTCCAAACAGCCAGAGCAGGACAAAGTTCAGCGGTTGACAGACAGACTGGCAGATGGTGTGACCGACCTGAGCCGGACCAGGCCGGACCAGAACAGCTCAAATGCCACTGAAAAAGGAAGGTGAGCGAAGAAGAGGCAAAGAAAGTCTTTTATCTTCTATTGTCAGAGTCATGTTAGGCAGAACAAAAAAAAAAAGAAACTTGCTGCCAGTATTTGATTTTTATTTATGTATTTATTTTAAACTCCTATCTGAGGAGTTATTTTAAGATACCTTTCCAAGAGCAGTCCAGAAGTACCGCATCATATGGACACTCTAAGCTGTGGGTGCCGAGCTACTGATGTTCATGAAGGGTTTATGCTGCATTTCTTAGAAACATCAGTGCAAAGCTTAAAGAGAAAGTCTTTTCTTTATTTCCAGTTCCCAGAAGCAGTCTGTTTGTGTTCAAACTTTCAGTCTGCTTTCTTGCCAGGTGGGTAAAGGTGACCTTGGCTGTGGGGGAGGATGGTGAAGGAGGAGCGGAAAGACAAAGGTTGGCAACTGACACGGACATTCTGACCTTGGAGCAACCGGGGAGGGTCACTGGTTGATGGTGAGTTGAACTGGGTGAAACGGCCCTTTTTATTTGTTAGCAGTGTGAGCTTAAATCTGTTGCAGTAAAAACAGAAGACTGATGTGTGAAAGCATTGCACCTTCAAAGTCTGCCACATAGGTTTCATGGTGTCTCACTGCCTCTCACTCATGCTGGGATATGTTCCAGTCCTCTGAAACCATCCTATAGGAAACATGGATAGTGCTAAGAGATTTATTCATGACAAGTGAAGCTTGGCTTAAATAAATGGTGAACTGCTCCTTTTTTAAGAGGCCACAGCTGCAGCCTCGGCTACCCAGGAAGTTATTAGTGTGCAATTACCTCTGATTGGTCCTTCACAAAGATAGCAGACACCATCAATTAGCATGGAGATGGACTACATGTTCACACACAAATCATTACAGTCACAAAGGGAGCAGATGACAATAAATTCCTGTTTCTACTGTATGTCAACAACAGCAAACTGTCATAAAAATATTGAATTCTAGTCTGGAGAAGCAGATGAAACACATTTAATTTGAACACGAAAGGAAGAACTGTAACACAAGTATTGATTCAGGCTTTGTCTCTGGTTCTGTACAGTACATCACTGACTGCTGAGTCACCGACGACCTGAGATGACCAAACATGGAAGCAGTGATGTCATTGTCTGCCTGTGATGTCATCCCAACATCCCGGGGGACTGTGGAGTTGCACCATTAAAGCACTTGATGGAAGCGTAGACCCTGACATTTAGAGGAGTGCCAAAGCTGGACTTGATGCATTGCTGTTACTACAGTGCTCGCTCTCTTTGTTTTTTGTTTGTTTTGTTTTTTAAGAAAAAAAAGAGCCCTGTAAATATTTTCTTTATTACTAGAGTTTGTACAGTTTTCCTGAGAAGACTTTTTTTTTTTAAAGAAAAAGGCTGATTGTTGTCCCAAAAACCTGGAATGTTCGGTTTGGTTTTGTTCTTTGAGATCAAACTGTATGATATAGTCTGTCATTTGCTGAAGATCAGACGTATTTTTTGAAAATCACTACTCATTATGAGTAGACTTTGATGGCACTTGCATATTTCCCTGTGGTAGTGATAGATATTGTCATGACCGCCTGAATGAAAACTGTTAGGAACTTTTGTAACTTTTTGCTTGTCTTCTGCACCTTAACTCGCCCTCTGTAGAATTACAGTAGAGAAGATGGAAATCACTCAGAAGTGTCAGAGCGAAGGAAGTAAGAGTGATGGCATTTTTTTAGTTTTTTCTTTTGGGCAAACTGAACACAGCTACAGCTTCACCGCTGAGAGACCAGAGAATGAACACAAACAGCCACAGACCAAGACTAACCGCATTAGGGTGGATGCATGAACGCTCCGTACATCCTAAACTCTGTTATCTTTCCTCATCGGCTCGCTCCTGCGTCAGAACCCGAGGCATGTCCAAGACACTGAAACAGTACAGAATGTTCACGTTCCTGATTAACTCCACCGAGCGGAGGGCGGAGTGTCTGTTCGATCGCACCGTGCTGCCTTTTCAGCTCTTATCAGACGTTTCCCGTCGGCCTCAGAAGTGGGCAGAGCACAGCCGGGCTGAGGATTTCAGCTTAGCGGTCCAGTGTTTTTAAAAAACTTGCCTGAAAACGCCAAAAGCATATTTTTGAAAACCTTTTAATGCATGGCACACAATAATCAAAGCTCCTTTACTTGAGCCGTGTCAGGTATCCACTTTGCTCAGCTGTGATCTGTGAGCGCGCCGCTGGTGATTATGTAGGTTCTTCTGATCAAAGCCAGATCGGGTTCAGCTGATTTCTGTACAGACAGACATTTGGAATGTCACAGCACCCAAAGCTGTCATGAAATACTTGCATGTACTTCAACTTTTTTTTCGTACTCATTTTCAAGAATGATTAAAAGGAATAAATATTTAATAATAAATATTAAATATTTGTGCAGTCAAAGAAAGTTCAGTTAACCCTCGGTTTAACAGCAGGTGTATGGCTGTGCGCTGGCTGAATGTCTGTTGCTGCTGCTACTGCTTTAGTTTCACTTTCAGTTATGTATCTGGGATACTGTAATTTTGTTTTGTTTTCTTTTTTGCTAGTATGAAATACAGCTTGTATTTTCATTTTCTACTTACAGTCTGCTGTAACTCAATAAAAACACAACCAACTGTAAAGCCTTCCCTTGGTCTTCCAGTGTAAATGACACACACCAAATTTAAAAGCCTTTCTTCAAATCCAGGTTTAAGAAGACTACTTGAGACTGCTCACCTACTTAAGTATGTAACACTTTTGCTCAAAACAAGTAGGAATATAAAGTACTGCAATGCACAGTGACCACAGGACTTACTACAAAGTTTTAAGAAAAGTGTTTTAGGACCTTTTGTGAAGCTTTGGCATTAACAGAATTTCTGCATTCAGTGCTCATAAAATGTGTCTAATCTTCATCTAAGTCACAATTGCAAACACAGCCTGACTGTAGGGGGTTTGCATTGAAATGAACTGGGCAATCACTGTGTGGGCTGGGAGAAAATGATATGTCTGTAGCTGTAGCTTGTGTACAAAGATGCGAAGGAATTTAGAAGAACCCCACCCACACCTGTTTCACTTCAATGTTTCTGACTGAAGAACCCTCATCAAGTCATACCACAGAATTTAAATCAAGATCAGGTTGTTTTCCCCTCTTTAACCATTCTGTTGTAGCTTCAGTTGATTGACTGCTGCTCTGATAGTCTTCTGTAACATTTCCTGGCAAAATTTTGAATTGTTTCACTTGGCGATCGCAAATGTTCCAGGCCAGCAGCCACAAAATGTACTCTCTCCACCATGCTACAGAGTTGGGATGAGGTTTTGGTGCTGGTCCTAGCACCATGTATTCACCATGCTTCAGTTGATCCATCTACTGTTTCTCTGAAACCTCATCAGAAATGTTCTCTGTGGAAGGATGGCTGTCAAAAAGCCATTTATAGGGAAGGGAAACAAACGAGGTAGAGAGATGCAGACTTACGCAAAAAATGAACTGAAAATCTGTGGCAACGGTTCCTATGGAGAGATGAATCCAAATTTGAAATGAATTGCTGGTTCAAACTGTTCATTGCCATGATGTACAGAGGTAAAACAGTGAGTGTGTACAGCCATCTGTAAAGGACGGTGGAGGCTCTGTCATGGGGTGCAGCTGCACAGCACAGCCAGTGGTTTTGGAGATATTGTCAGAATTGATGGACACAGAAACGTATGTTGATCCTCATGTAACAGAATATGGAAAGCATCTGATTGGCAATCACTCCATTTTCAGCATAACGATCACAAAAACACTTACAAATGCAGTAAAATCATACCTGGGTAGAAAACCACACAATGGAACACCATCAGTTATGGACTGGCCTCCCCAGAGCCCGCACCTCAACATCCTTTCAAGAAGTCTGAAGAACCATCCCTGAAGTCTATTCTGTACAACTACTCTCTTTTTTTGGCCTTAAATACTGCATGTCCATGTATGTTTGCACATTATAATAAATCACTGCACACACTTTCCTAGCAACATATAAAGAAATCAGGAATTCAAGACTTTTGCACAAAGAGTTTTGACTTTACTACTTGTGGCTGTTGTAAACGTTACTTTGCTTCCCCCAACTATTTCCTGATATTTAGGGAACAAATGATTTCCAAGTTAATATCCAGATGGATAAATATTGACAATGAGTGCTAAATGTGTGTTTTATTATATTAAGGTGATTTCCAATATGTCTTGTTGGCACCTGATTGGCTGAATGGTTGTCTCCTGTATAAGTAAGACAATGACACACTGACTCACTCATCCTTTCAATAAACAATTGTTATATTTACAAAAAAAGAGCAGGATCCTATCTTTACCTCTTTTTTTTTTTCCCAGATGAAATCAGTAAAAGATCCAGGTCTGTGCCACAGAGGCTCACAAACATTTCACACCAATGTAGAATCAGACCTGGAGACAGTGCTCTCTAAATAGCTTTGCCCATGTTCTGCTGAGGGGACTGCTGGGAGCACGCTCCCAGTGCATTGGTAATTACAATGTAATCTGATATGGCATCACAGAGAGTGAGAGGAGGAGGGGGAGGAACACAAGAGTTGAAATCCACAGCGTGCTGGTGTGCAGCTGCAACATCTCTCATCTTGACAGTCCAATGGCAGGGTGGGTTAGAAAGGCGGAAGAGGGATGTAAGAAGAAGATGAGAAAGAAAGAAGAAAATAGACGTGGCAGTCAAGAATAATCACCAAAACAAAAAAAAAAGAGAACAATTTAATTTTCTATCTTCCTAAAATGGACACATTTCCAGTAGTAAAAGTAGAGCTGACTTTACTTAGTGGACAGAGCCTACAGCCAGAGTCCGGGTCCTGCTGTGCAGGGCAGTGAAATGCGTGCATTCTCAAATTTGATCCTGTTGCATCTTCTAAAGTTAACCATGAATTAAATTTAAAGTCTCAAGATTCAACAAGAACAAATTCAATGAAACAAGCGTTTAAATCTGAGAACAGCTGCCCAGCTCTTCTGGCAGCTGAGAGAGCGCAGTTCTCTCTCATTCGCCCCCAAGTCGGAAACCTTGCCCCCAGTTGTGACGTCCTCCGAGTCCCCCTGCATTGTCCTGGGGAGCTTGCCTCCTGGTTGGAGGGACTCCAAATCCGGACACCCCTCCCCTCCTGTTAGGAAAGAACCGGTACCTGCAGAGAGATGTTAAAATGTGATCTCTGAACTCAATCAAGCAACAAAATCTGTTTGGTTTTGGTGAGAAGAATTAGCATTATAAATTTTAAATGTGACAAAAGTACCCATAGCTACACCACACAAACATATCTGTGTTATCGTTTTTTTGATAATTTGTTGTCTGCCTACTTTGTTGTTACATGATTCTGTAGCAGACCCTCAGCCCCTCCACTGGGAAATTAATTTTCAAACATTTGACTCAACTAAGTGATTGGACGGGAAACCAGAGGCAAAATCAACACCTTTAAAAGACACTTTAGATATCAGTTCGTGTTTGAAATTTTAACCGAGCAACAGAGGGTTTGATAATTGTGGAAACACAACCCTATCATTAAAAATAAACAGTACCCAATTTAAACAGGACCACTCTTCATGGTCATCTACTCAGGCAGTGCAGCAATGTTTCCAACACCACTGCTGCATTTGAATCATTCTGTGACAGTCTGGCCATTTCCATGTGTGCATGACTGAATCTCCTTCAGTGTCTCTGAGTCATGCTCACTTGCACATGGTCAGATTAGGACCTTCAGAGAGTGATCTAAATATGGGAGCCTTGCTAGAAGCAGTGCAGCTCTTCTAAAGAGCCAAAACCACAGATGACTTCATGATTGCACCTTGCAAGGACGAGCAACAAACACTTTCAAACCCCATGTCATTACAGTTGTGGTTACCCCTTGTGCTGCTGGTTTGAAAAGACTATATAACTTTGCCTGTTAGTTATCAGTGTGGCCACCAGTGACAATTACAACATGACATCAACTGATAAAACAGTCTTAGAGTTGCAAAGAAGTAAACTGTGAAACTGACTCATTAGGCAGGAATTCACATTTGCTGTAAGAGCCACAACTACTAATTCTTCTCACAAAGTAAGGCTAAAGCAGCAGATTCTCCAAGTGTACTGAGATAAATGAGAGTTTAAACTCTGGATTGTGACAGGCGATGTATTAATAAAAAGCTCCATAGTGTTGTTTTAAAGCTGAGTGCACTTCAGTAATGCAGTGATAACACTTAAACACTGCTTCTGAAATGCTGCGCATGCACGCAAACGTACAAGAACTCTGGCGTGGAGAGGAAGGCGCGTCCTCCCAGGTCCATGGGGTATTTGAACATGAGGAAGAAGTAGAGATGGCCCACCAGGTTTCCTGTCAGTTCATTCACAAATCTGCACAAGAACAAAGAGAGGAAGATTACTCACAGGAACACCATTACACAGTTAGTACAAGTTATTCCCCAGACTGGAATACAGATTTAAAGGCTTTGATCTAAATTTGTTACTTACGATCCTCCGATGATAAAGTTGAAAGCCAGAATGACCCAAGGTAGATAATGAGCCTAGAACAAAGCAGCAGAAAATTGTGTTCATAAAAATCCTGGAATTATTTTAATGCTGAGTTAGCATAAACCGTCACAGTTACGTCATTGGTGGAACTATGTGTATTTTATCCTTTCTGATATTTCTGTGAAACGTGAACCTGACAAGAAGATAGAGCATTCAACATTTGATGGGCGTACCTTAAACTGCGTTCCAAACCAGAAGGACACCACGGTGTCTTTGTTGAACTGAGCCCAGATGTACAACACAGACATAATCAGCGGGATCATCAGCAGCTGAAAAGATGAACAAAACCAGCAAGTCACAATCAACAAGCCAGGAGTATTTTTACAGTAAGTTTTCGAAACGTCTAGTTTATGTAAGTCTGATTCATTTTTCTCCACCACAAGTTCAATGTCACATACCATCAAACAACACAACAGCCTGGCTCTGTCCAAAGACAGTCAAATCCACTTACTAGCACACCTAATAGTTAATGCGCTGCTCTTTAATCTGTGCAATTTTATTTTTTTCCTAATGCAACTTCTTGGCCAGGAGCAGAAAGAAATGGTCTGGATACGCTTTGTGAAATGCCGCATAAATTAGTAAGCTTTAGAGGAGCAGGTGGCAGCGTCTCTGCAGTGTTTTTTTTTTTTTCTCCAAAATGTAAACCTTTCCTTTTTAAAGTGGGTGTCTTGTGTTATGAAACACTCCTAATATTTCAAAGGACGGTTGTAAACAAATGCTTTATATAGACGCTACAGCAGTCTACATGCAGAGAGAGAGAGACAGACGAGGAAGATTCTCACCTGCATGTTTATCAGCAGCCCGGTTATCTGCAGGTCGAGTCAAGGACGAAAACAATAGAATCACAGCTGGAGCTGTACAATTAGAACGGCTTGGGACCGGGAGGTTGCCAGTTCAAATCCCCTACACCAGTTTTTGGAAGCTGGCAGTCACCTCTGCCGTTTCCACTTGAGCAAGGCATCTGACCTTGGCAGGTTACGCCTCCCACACTTTTTTTTTTAAGCTGTTCTCACCATTTAGCTGAACTGACAAAGACTGAACATGTTGTTTGGATGAGGTAGAGTTTTGCTGCTTTTCCCACATAAAAGAGAAATGTCTGAGCAGCAAACACCCAATCTGAGCTGAACTCTCACAAGAAGACAGAGAGCTGAGATGTGGGCCTGAGTGTACTGCTGGTGCTGCATGTGACCTAGATTAGGTTTCTCTGCTCTGCAGGGGCAGACTGACACTGGGCCGCTGGCACAGAGCCACCCTGACATGGCACACTGCTGCAGCGAACGAGAGAGAGGCAGAGAGAAGATGAAAGAGAAATGCAGGAGGGGTCAGAATGAATGGTAGAGTGGGAAACAAGCTAACAGGGAGGTAGCTGGATGATGGAAGAATGATTTCCTGTTAGGTAGATTAAAATGTGAGATTTTAAAACAGGAATTGCCAGTCTGAAAGGATACAACTATGCAGATCCAGTTGAAGAGAAGCATGAAGATATAGTCTGCCGGCCTGCCATCAAATGACCCTGGTATAAGAAAAAGAAAATCAGGACGAAGATGATGATGATGACACAAATGAAAACAAGATGCTAGAAGGAGCACTGTATATTTGTAAACCGCGTAGGCCGGTGAGCTTACCTGTCTCTAGCCGAGTGGAGTAATGGTAGAGGAAATAAAGGTTGACCAGGTACAGGAAGCCGGTATTAGGGGTTATTGGGAAATAAAGAGTGGCTGTCACTGGTCTCCAGATCTGAAATAAGCAGAAGAGTTATTAACCCAACAGAAAAATCAGTAAGACATCAACGTCGCTGTGCCTGTTTGCACATCCAGATGTTCACCACCAAGTCTGTAACACATTAAGTCTCATGTGGGTTGCAAATTATTACTTCCTGTGTGGTATTCCTCTGCAGAGTGTGTGTTTCCTCACAGTAATATTTGAAAATTGGTAAAAGAAGTTGAATCAATACCACATTTAAAAAATTAATGGGAATTAATGGTTAAATTCCCATTAATCCGGAGGCAAAAGACAAGATGCAGTCACAATTTAAAGGAGTGTCTGATCATACCATTATCCAGTTTTTGTGCTGTCAAACTAAAAAAATCTTATTTTGTTGTTTGGGACTTGACAAATGGTTAATAACTTTTCAAACAACAGAGTCTCATATTCAATGCTTTCACACAGCTTGCGTGACCATCTTAACTATAACTTGACATTTTATAGGCTCATAAAGATCAGGGGGTTATATATAGTATACTGACTCTGCCCTACTGCATTTATTTCAGTTTATTTTGCTTTCTTTTATTAGCCATACAATAGGCTGCCTACATAATGAAATTAACTGTGGTTTTAATCAACATGTCCTAAGATTAATAATCGACAGCAAGAAAGTCCAATAATTCCAGAAGGTGCATGGATTGTTCAGTGAAAAGAAGCTTATTCATTCACTTAAGAAAACACAGTAATACCACTGCAAACAAAGTACATAGCAAAGTACTGTGTTAATGCTGTAATTATTTATATTTAATATTCTTCAGATTATCCTTTAACTATAGCTGTGAGATACATTTCGAATTACTGAAGGTGGAAATCATGACATTTCCTTCTAAGTTAAGTACTAGAACTGAGATGAAGTGAATTACTTGGTAGCTACTTTTCAGCACTTAAAGTGATCACACTGACCGATTCCCTTTGCCCTGAGCTGTGTTTGATTACTGATTTACACCCATGCCCTAACCTTGTACGAACCCACTGTTAACCTGATTTAGAGGCCTTCACAGTGCCCAAGGGCCTAATTTTATAACATCCCCTGCAATACTTATCTCCACCTTGTGGACGAGAGCGCACTAAAAGTAACTTATATATCCGCAACAAATACCTTAAAATAAAACATGTCTCTACTTCTCTGGTAATTAAATTATAAAAAATATGTATTTGTTTTCATATTTGGTTTACATTTCAGCGTCACTACATATCCAAGCATTTTGACAACATCCGGAAGTCCCGCCCTCCTGCGTCTCGCCCTCTCATTGGTTGCCCCACACTCAGGCCTCCTGAGTTAGCAGTGCTAGCCACCTGCTAACTAACTCCTAGTTTCCAAAAGACAGTAACTCAGCATTTGTCCGCTATCTAATCCAACAGACAGACAAGTTACCAAAAACCAAGAAACACTCACATGAAATCTGCTGAAGACCATCTCCGGAAATAGCAAGAGATTCCTGAAATCAACCAATCCCAGTTTGCCTATAAGGGGAACAGCAATGGAGGCAGCGAACCAGTACCGGGTGATGAAAGGGATGCTTCTGAACCAGTCCCCGATATCTGACATCTTTCCATAGGATTACTGCCAACTTTGAGACCTGAAATAAAATTTCCTCTTTAACAATTCCCTAAAGTCCTTTCCAAATCAGCGACTGCTTCCTGTCTTTATATCACAACTGCTCCACTGTTAAGTTTACATGACGTGGCTAATCACGGTGAGCTAGCTTCAAAATACAATGAAGCCACTGACATCAGAGAGGAAACATCCGGTGTAGCTTTTCAAAGTAAAACCCAATTCGACAACTGTTACCACAGACTGGATAAAACAAAAATCTGTTTTACTTACTATATGACTATTGCTGAACTAGAGACAAATAAAATCAAAAATATATTTAAATTATTATTACCAATTAACAAACTACGTTTATCCGAGGCAAATAATGGCAAATTACGCATTTTTGAGCCTACTGGAATGCTTTCATTTTAAAGTTAAACGCTTGTTGCAGAAAACAGCACTTATGATTGTATACACACATAACATGAAGAATTTTAGAGGAACCATTCCTGCTCGCGCTGTGTAAAAGCGTTACAAAGGTCCTTAGGCACTATGATCAGTTCGTGCGGCCATTTATAATATTAAGGATGTGCACAGTTGACGATAAAGTGTAAATACATGCCAACCCGTGTGTGCTTGCACATATATTGACCTAATTCGTTTATAAAAAGCTCTTAATTTAACAATTTAAACCGGATGTGTCAGTATCTAACAATATCTTGTTTGCCTTGCATTTTATTGCACTTCCTGTGAAATTTGCAAACACGCTCACTTGACCATCCAGAGGCAGCCAGCAACACAAAGAGGCGTGCCGAACGACGCCGTTCTCGCGGCCCCTGTGGAGATCTAAAAACAGACCACAAGAAGGGGACTGGGCACGAAATAATGCTTTTTTAAAAAGTGGTGGCGATCAGTTAATCGTAATTAATTATCAGTTCAGTTCAGGGTTCAGTTGCTGGAGTTTACCTTTTATCTTTCACTCTGCCTTTAAAGAGGTGGGTGAAGGATTAGGATTTTTTACTTAAATACTTAAGTATTAGAATGGCTTTTGGAGGTCTGACATATGAGATAAGAAAACGTATGATAATAAAAAGAATACCTGACAAACTCGGAGCTTTATTGTGTGGATGTAGATGAATGTATGAATAAATAAATAAAATAAACAAATATACACTAATACATAAATAAACGTCACGTATTTATTTTTTTAATTTTATTTTTAAATAAAAATTTACTCAATATTCACTTTTTTTCTGGGTCTTGTGGAAAAAATTTTTTACAGGGGTGAAAAAAACCTCGCGTTCACGCTCCTTGGCCACGCCTTCTGCCGTATTTCGTCAATTTTGGGCGACAAAATAACTGTTCTTAAACCCAACCAATAAAATAAACAAAACAATAACAAGTGAATAAAACCTGTTCGTAGGGGGTCAGCTAAACCTTTAGGGCACTACTTAAATCTGAATTATATTGCTAAGCCTTTATCGAGGGCATTAACGGTTTCTCTCATTACCGCACTTAGTCAATGTTACTCTTTTAAATTTGCCGCTGCTTACCCCGCCTGTAAAAAGATTAGCCGGCTAACCTGCTAGCGGGGAAGCCATGCGATATCATAGTGACATTAAGTTAACTCAAGCGGTGTTTTGTAAATTTACCTCCTGAACTGTGTGGACTTTTTTGAAAATGGAGGTTACGGACATTGGGAACAAAGAGGAGGGTAAAATCTGGCATCGAAAACCAACACCGGGGAAAAGGTAGGTTTAATTTTCCCAAAAGTCTTATTTAGTTTCTCAGACTGTCAGCTGATGCTGCACGGACTCATTTACATGCGGGGCATCTTTATTACACATAGCGCTCTAAGTTGTCAGTTTGTATTGCCGTGATTGCTGTATTTTGGCACTATTACTTTAAGTATTTTTACTGTGTCTATTGGTATTTACATAACGAATACTGATTCGTTACTACTGTTGTGATGAGTTATTTTATTTGCTAATTGCAATCAAAGAATTAGTTATGTTTTACTAGTTCATTAAGGCCGCAGTAATCCTAGAAAACTATGAAACTTTAACTGTAGTTCTAGCAAATTGCAGATTTACAAATGATTTATGTTTGAATGTGAATCAAATGAAAGGAAATTTTTTTAATAAATAAATGAAAATCTTCTCTACAGGTCTCTGACTGACTTCATGAATATAAAAATGTTGCGACTAGTGCACTGTGACCTCTTAAAAATTTCACCCCAATCAAACATCCATGGATGAGAAATGGATGAAATTGTCTATGGCAATTATTTGTTATTAGTCCTTTATTTATCCAGGTAAAAAAAAAACTCTAGTTCAGTTTCTTTTGAACATGGAAGCAGTACACAGAAAGTCATGCAAAATACACTGCTTCACTTTGGCTGACTTAGTTTACATATCCAAAAGAGTGGGAAGAAGTGCACACTTATTTAACCCCACTCTTTGCCGGTAAATCCATTATTGTTTATCCTGCCTCTTTATTGATATTAACCTCAATAACAACAATATACATATTTATAATTTCACTTTTACTTGCATTTACATACACTGTGTGAAATCCATTCAACCACCCATTCTTTTTCAGCTTATCTGATTCTGGGTTGTTGGGGTGGGGGCTGGAGCCTATCCCAGTTGCCATAGAGTGTCCAGGTACACCCTGGACAGCATCTTGCAGGCTAACACAGAGAGTTAATCATCCTCACACCAATGCAAATTTAGATTCACCAGTTAACCTAATCCAATAACTGCAGGTCTTTGGGATGTGAGAGGAAGCCAGGGAAAGACAAATACCTCCAATTTTTGTGTGTTGATTGCAAAATCTGAATAAACCTGGAATAACCAGAGACATTCATTGACATTCAAACATCTCTCTCTTTCTTATACCTAACGAAAACCATATCTTTATACCTGTTTCTGAACTGCTTTATCTTTGCACATTGCTTCAGTTCTATAGTTTCACTCCACACACAGAAACACAAAAATATTTTCTTGTAGTACGCACAGTGACTGTTTTCAAGTTGCAAAAACCCTTAACTCTTTAGTCCTTGAAACCCTACTAGGAGTAAAACCTTGGAGGTCTTTTGTTGCTTTCTGTCATATTTGGTTGTAGAACAGAACGAGTGAGTGTGCATCAGAAGTTAAAGAGGGTGGCCTCTGCCTCTGCAGCTGCCCTTGAAAAAAACTGGAAACATCACATGGTTGTCACACCACATCTTTGATGTATACTAACGTGTCATAACTTGTCACTAAGGGTTCATGGGAGGTCGTCAGATGTCATCTTGGGGTTGTTAAATTATGTAGTTAAATTACGAATTCCTTCTCTTACAGAAAACATGCTTTGAATGTCTTGTGCTAGTTGATTATATTTTGCTGTGAAAGAAATTTTTGCAAAATTTGTATAATACTTAGTAACAAGCAAATGTTGTTCTTTTCATTTAGGTCAAATCCTTGTTGCTAATCATTCATTTTTAGGTTATTGTTTTTAGAAAATATTAAATAATGCGAGAATGATCTATTATTCACTCATTTGTTTTCAAGCATTCTCTCACACCACCATCAAGGAGCCCAGAGATGAAATTTGATTTTGATTTCAGTTCTTTTTATAAAGAATCTGTCCCAGTGAGAAATTGTGCTATTCCTAAGGTAATGTTAACATAGCTCATATCCCACACCTGTGTAAGTAAGACCTCAGGTGGTTAATGCACACAGGTGCAGAGAGATCGTAGTAGATCTTTTCCTAGGTGACCACTAGGGAGCAGCAATGATTCACTCAGACACTCTTCATCTTTTGTCTCTGATGAGGTGCCTTGTTTGCCTTTTTCAGTGTGTTAGTGACTGTGGTCCGCACTGCTCAGCAGGCCAAGACGGTGCGTTTCCTCCAAGTGGCCTTCGACACCACTGGTGATTCCTTCCTGGCTGGGGATCACCATGGCAACATTTATGTTTTTGACATCAGTAGAAACAGGTGTGTGGCTATGAGGGACACTTGGTTATTTAGTATATAAATGTACAGAATTCTGTATTGTTTAGGATTTACTTTTATCAACCAGGATTGTTTGGTTCATAAATGTTCTTCCTTTGAATTAGAATATTAAATATATTCAGAATGGAGTCTTAAAACCTTTGATGCTTTTGAAATTTTCTTTCTTTTTTTCTTCTCCTTCTTCTTGGGATAGATTTCGGCTGGTGCAGAAAACAGGACAGGCCTGCACTTCTTTGGCATTTAGCCTCCGCAGGACTACAGAGTTCCTCGTGGCTTTGGCTGACTACACCATTAAATGCTTTGACAAAGGTACGTCCTCACACATAAAGTGCTGCTTAGTTTTTCATTTGTAGTTCATTGTACGGAATTATTGTAAGGTCTACCGTACATTATAAAGCGCCTTAAGGCGACTGTTGTTGTGATTTGGCGCTATATAAATAAAATTGAATTGAATTGTAATTTTATTCTTAACAACATTTTTTTTAATGATTTTCTTTATTGTAACCACAGCCAGCCAGCACTCTGCGGGTTTTTTCATTTCTCCCAGTAGCAGCTGGTCATTTTAATCCAAAATGTGTAATTTGCTTCTTCTTTTGAACTACAAATTAACTTGTTCTGGTTAATTACATAGACACTAAGCAGCTGGTGAGTTGGATGCGAGGTCACGAGGGAGCAGTCTCATCCATCTCCGTTCACAGCTCAGGCCGCTATGCAATCACCACATCCTCAGACACAGCGCAGCTCTGGGACCTGGACACGTTCCAAAGGAAGAGAAAGCTCAACATCAGGCAGTCTGTAGGCATACAGAGGGTGAGCATGCAGACATGCTCTGCAAACTATCCATCCATTTTCTTCTGCTTATTCAATTAATGGTTGCAGGTGAGCTGGAGCTTGTTCTAGGTGCTATAGGTCGAGACGCACTAATTTGATATAAATGAATGGACATCCACACTGTAGACTGACCACGTCAGGTGTTGTTTGCATTGCAGGTGTTTTTCTTGCCTCTCAGCAACACCATCCTCAGCTGTTTCAGTGATGATTCCATCTTTGCGTGGGAGAGTGACACACTTTTCTGCAAATACCAGCTCCCTGTTCCCGATTGTGGACCCAGAATCTTCTACAAGGCCTTCGCTGTCACACGGTGGGTCTCTCATCTCACAGCCACTCATTAACAGCCCCTTACAAAAGTCTCTAATGCATACTTGTGCTGTGTTGGCAGTGATGGTAAGAGCCTTGCAGCAGGTGGGCGCTCCAACCTGCTGCACCTGTGGTGTCTGGACACCAGACAGCTGCTCAGGGTGATTCAGATGCCCACGCAGGTTCGAACTGTCAGACAGCTGGAATTCCTGCCCGACCGCTTCGACGGAGGAGCCAGCCAGGTACAAACAGTGCTACCAGAAGGGTTTAGGTTTTTTCCAGTTTGCTTGTTTTCATGTTAAAGATAACGTTCTCAAAAATTATTCCTCAAGTAGATTTTTTTAAGATAATCTCATATCTTGTACATTGAAGAGAAAATTAACTGGCATGTAACTAATATGGCTATATGCTGTTAATTTGTACATTTCCTCTGAGTTTGTCAGTTTCCTTTTTGATTATAACTTTGATGTCTTATAGACACTGGGTGTGTTGAGCCAGGATGGTGTGATGCGGTTCATCAACATTCACACATGCAAGCTTCTCTTTCACGTGGGTTCCCATGATGAATCCATCACTACAGTGGCAGTAAGCCCTAACGGCCGACACATTGTGGCTATCATGGATAATGGAAGCGTCAATATCTACAGCATCCAGAGTCTCACGCAGGAATTAAACAAGGTGACAAGCAAGAATGTGATGAATAGGGTTCATACCAAAAGTTACCATGTCTTGATTGGAAATTTTGTGTGTGTGTGTGTTTGATTGTTTGTTTTACCCTGGCACTCTCCACAGCCTCCTCCCTCTCAGGTGGCAGTAGTCTCTGGTGGTGAAGCTGATCAGGACTTTTCAAACCTAAAGGTCAAGGTAAGGTCAGAGGCTGTTCAAAGACCAACCAAAAGTTCAGGCAGACGCACACAAGTGAAGACCCTTAGACCTTCTGCTGGGACTACAGCTGAGGATAAAGAGGTAAACTGCTAGAACACACATCATTTTGTGGATGTAATGACTGTGTAAGCTAAAGGGTTGTTTTGAATTTTGTTTCTTTCTGTGAACAGAATGAACTTCCAGCTGGTCTAAATAAGAAGAGACTGGTGGCTCTGCTAAAGGCATTTGGAGAATACCCAGCTAAATACAGGTAAACACGACTTTCACCAGGAAGATTTAGGCATGCATGTAGGAAAATAATAAGTAATTTTCTATATTTGCATTGCAGAATGTTTGTGTGGCGGTCCTTGCTGTGCCTGCCAGAGAATCATGCAGCATACAGCAGTCTGACAGACAAAGGCCTACATTCAGCCTTCCTCACTCTGCATGAGAAATACCCCATCAAAAGTCACAAACTGCTGAGAGGACTGCAGAGGTGCTCACACTCACGCATCTAATCCAATTCAATGCAGTGTTAATTATTTAGAACCACACAAACACTTGGCGACAATGGGAAGGAAAAGCTCCCATCCTCCGCAACCTGTTGGGGGTGAGGGGAAAGAAAAGAGTGCGAGACAGGACAAAAAGGCAAATCAAAAATATACACAAGTGTTGGTGTCTCTCAGTCCATCTTGACCCAGTTTTACTGTCAAGAAAACTATAGAAGACTCGATGTTGAAACCTTAACAGGAACTTTTCCTCCGTGTGTAAAAGGGCACTAATGGGTTAACTCAAGAACCACCACCACCAGATTTGTATGTTTAATGAGCATACAGCATAGTTGGACCCAAAAACATTGTGACTGCTTGTTTTGTCTTCTTCACAGGGTGTTGTCTGCTTTAGCTCACTGGGCAGCCATCTTTGGAGAGGTGGAATACCTTCCTCTAGTAGCTTTTCCTTTTGTCAAGCTCTTCCAGAACAATCCGATGCTCTGCTTCGAAGTGGTGGCCACTGTCATAGGTATTTTCTTACAGAGCTCCATCATCGCTGTGTGTTTTTGTAATATTACATCTGCAAACATTTGAAAACTTGATCAGTCTGAGAGTGGCACTGCTACAAGCATAAGATCACAAGGTCAAAATACACTGCTGCTCAGAGTGTACAGACACTTCTGATTGCTATATAAATTTGATCCAAATGCAAAAGTCCTTTTTTCTTTTAGTCAACCTGAACCTTTCACAGGAATCTCTGCTGATTCAGTTGTTTGGTTGTGCAGTGAACTGGTGCCAGCACTGGTTTGAGTATTTCCCCAACCCTCCACTGAATATCCTGAACATGGCAGAGAATGTCCTGGCTCATCATGACAAGGAGCTGCTGCAGCACCTGGTGGACTGTGGTGTTACTTCGCAGGTAACAGAAGCTGCAGAACCACAGAGAGGCTGTCAGATAATGTGCCATACAATTGCACGCGCTCAGTGGGATCACACGTTCTCTGCACTTTTATGACACTTCTCCTTGCTTGCTCTAGCTCTTCGTGTGGCCCCTGCTGGAGACCTTCTTCTCAGAAGTTCTGACTCGGGATGAGTGGCTGAAACTGTTTGACAATATTTTCTCCAACCATCCATCATTTCTGCTGATGGCCTGTGTGGCTTACATCATCTGTTGCCGTGAGCCTCTCCTCCTCTGCTCACAGAAGCAAGACTTTGAGGTACTTTTCCCATCATTTTTTCTCATCTAATCTAATCCAGAAAAACACAAATTTTGACACATAATGAACTTTTCTGTCTCTCCTCTTTTGTAGTATTTCTTCCACCATCGTAACAACCTGGATGTTGGAGCAATGGTAAAGGAGGCCTACCGACTCATGAGCAGCACACCAGCTGACATCCATCCCAGGTCCATGCTCTCTGACTTTACACCACTAACCAAAGGCCAGTACCCTGTGTTCAATCATTACCCAGATTTCATAGTGGAATACCAAAGCAGGGAGAAGGAGAAGATACGACTGCAGGAGATGGAGTATCTCAGAGAGAGGTGAGATTAAAACAAAACAATAATAAAGAAAAGAGAAAAAAAAGTCATGTTAATTTTGGTAATAGTAAATATTCTAACTTAATATAAGGAGGGAGGAAGAAGGCATAACATGTAAGTGTGTGTTCAGGCAGGAGGTGTCAGCAATGCGTGCAGATTTTTTACGTCGCCAGGCTGAAGAGGAGGCCTTTTATGCACAACAGGTAGATTCGTTTTCCGAATTCTAAAAGGAGTATATTACTGTAATCCTCAGACTGTGCGGTGTTCAACACAAACAAACACTTAAAATAAAGTGGAAATAAAGGGAACCAGTTTTTACTGTTTTAATTGAATCGGTTTTAGGAGCTGCTGCAGAAAGCAGAAGAACAGCGCAGAAACATTCTGTCACAGGAAGAAGAGAAACTGACACAGCAGAGGGCAAAGTACACGTTGCACCTTTGAAAATGAACTATGACTTAAATGAATGACAGGAGTTCATAGAATGGGTTGGTGACACTGTGCTGTGTTGTTCAGGTTGGCCGCCATGAAGAGAGAGCTCAAGGTGAAGGAGTTAGAGCTGCTGGACACAACCAGAAGACGCTTTCTCAAACACCAGCAGGACCTGAGAGCCTCACAGATACAAAGACTCGACCAGGAGATCAGCAGGAAGGTAAATGCAGCAAGTTACACATAAAACATATATACTGGTAGATTTCAAGTTTCAATGATATATCTCTTCTGTGTAATGTGGATGGTAATGTTTAGCACGTGGCAGCACGGTGGCGCAGTGGTTAGCACTGTTGCCGCACAGCAAGAAGGTCCTGAGTTCATTCCACCATCAGGCTAGCAGGGTCTTTCTGTGTGGAGTTTGCATGTTCTCCTCGTGTTTGCGTGGGTTCTCCCCGGGTACTCCGGCTTCCCCCCACAGTCCAAGTTAATTGATAAATCCAAATTGTTAATTGATAAATCCAAATTGCCCATAGGTGTGTTGGCCCTGTGACAGACTGGTGACCTGTCCAGGGTGTACCCCGCCTCTCACCCTATGACAGCTGGGATAGGCTCCAGCACTCCCCGCGACCCTGAAAAGGATAAGCGGAAGGGAATGGATGGATGGTAATGTTTAGATGTGTATGTGTACACTTCACTTTGTTAGTAATCTGGTTCATATAGTGGAAGTTTAGCACATTATAAATCCTGTAATGGACTGGAACACCAAAGTGTATTGTCAGGGTGCTCACAGAGATTTAATTGCTTGTTGATATTTTGTGCTGCAGATGACTCTTTATGACCAGGAGACAGCTGCAGCAGTCCAGGATCTCGAGGTCAGACAGATGGAGATGGAGGTTCAAAGGAAACAACTTGAACAGGTGACAAACACCCTCCTGACTCCCTACCAGCCTCACCTCCTTCACTCTGCACTTCTTCCCTTTGTGTTAGTACATTTCTTTCCAATAGTGACTCTCATTAACCTGGAAAACAATTTCTAAGTAAAATGTGTTTCACAACCCAAGTTTTGGTTATAGCCAAAACAGTTACAGCTTCCAGTTAAATGCTCGATTAAGATCACCCAAGCATGAGACCTGTTACGCTTTGGGTAAAGTCTTGTGAAATGAAATGTGGTTTCACAGATGTTTATATAATTCCCAGCACTGTGACTGTTATTAAAAGTTCCACTGTCTAATCAGTTTTTCTGCTTTTCTTTCATGGTTTTTCCAGCGTTTGTTGAAAGAGCAGGAGCGTGCAGGACGAGAGGATGAGGAGCAAGTGGAGAGGAGAACGAGGCAGGCGGAAAGAGAGGGAGAGAGTTACACAGAGCTGCTGCGTAACGCTGAGGAAAACATGCAGGCTAGTTACAAATTCCAGTGTAATTGTCAAACATGAAGTCGTGTGTCCTTCTGTCTTTTCAACTAGAGCAGTAGAGTCACCTAAATCATATTTCTCCACAAACACATACAGAGCCGGGAGGAGTCCCTCGGAGGGGCACGCCAGCTGGGCCTGGAGTCAGACTGGAGGGAGGTGAGGGAACGCCTGCAGCAGGTGAACTCTGAGCAGGACAGGACGAGAGAGGGACTGACAGAGACGGACACTATGGGAGATGTGGCGGGAAGGAAGGTGAGAACAACATGCAGAGCTGGCAAAAATACAGACATTCCCTACTTAAGAAGTACATACACTTGTGTTAAAAACTTGAGTAAAACTTGAAGTACTGATTAATGGGGGGGCGGCATGGGGTGTACTACACCATATTTGTTTCAAGGCTTTTGTTTTTCAGATTTACAGAGAAATAAAATATTTTAGTTTAGATTATAATTCTATAAAGTAAAATAAAAAAACCCATAAAATAAAAATAAAAGATTTTTATAAAGACCGATAAAATGTACATATACCAGTAAAAAGCCACTGACCGTGGGCTGTTAGGCTGGACACTGAATTATTATTAAAAACATCATAACAACAACTTGGTATCAAAGCACAGGGCACACGAGCACACACCAAATCATTCCAGTCTCTTTTTGCCTCCTACTAATGTCAGAAAGTCCCCCCTTCAAGAAAATAGAGTAATGGGAATTTATTTTATGCCTTAGTTTAGATTGCATGTATGCTTTATTTGACATCACTGTACTTGAGAGTGCTTATTTATTATTTATAACCAGTGGAATTCTTGATTATTAAAATAACTGTTTGCTGCAGCCCTAATTTTTATTATCTATTGGCTTGAAAAGTGACAGAATATATGAGTTTTTATTGGGCTTTTGTGTGAGACCTTAAGACAAATCTTTGTGATCCCAGTTGATTATCATCATCTTCTGATGTAATGTGAGCATTGTTCATTTAAAGAATGACTGCTTGTTAATTTGCAGTGGGATGAGGTGATGACTCTCAGAGCTCTGTTACAGGATCATTGCCAACCATGCCCTTCAGCATTTACAGGTATTACCCCCTCACTACCACACACAGTCATACACACAGTCTATTTTTCAGACTCATCTCAGTGTATTTATTGTGTATCAGATGGTGAGAGGCAGACGAGGATAAGGTCACCATGTTTGAGTAGAGACCCTCTACACAGACACGGTGCCGTCACTCCTGTCAGGACTAACTCCTTCACCACTGCGAGACCAGCAGGAAGTCAGGTGGTGTGTCTGAACAGCAGCTCACCCTCAGAGAGCACCTCCACCAACTGTAAGTCCTTGTTACCACTATGTTTTGTTTAAAAATTAAGTGGCAAAATGTATTTCCCCATCGGTTTACCAAAGCTGGGTAGTATTTCAAGTAATGATCTATTGTAACCACCACACGATTATAATCTGATTATAATAATCTGTTACTAATCTGTTAAGTGTTGGAGCACAACTACAAACTGTGAAGCTGCCTTCCTTCTATCCTCCTTTGTTAAATGTGTTTTTTGTATCAGTAATCCTTTCTTTCTTTTCCTGTCAGTCTCACTGGACCGAGGTCGGGCCCAGCTGGACAGCAGTGAGAGAGAACTGCTGAAGGAAATCAGAGAACTGAGACAGAAGCTGGCAGCAAGAGCCAAAGAGGGCAGCTCTGCCTCCTCACAGTCTGTCCACACACTGTCCTCTATCTCCCAGTGACCACAAACTCCCTCAAACTCTGGCTTCACAGAGTCACAGAAACATATTCTTATCTTGAGCTCTCTGGAACAGACGGACAGTGAATCAGACCGATGAGCTAACTGCTTCCAAAGAATGTTTTTGCCATCAATCCCTCCACCTTAAAGTACAAATGCAGTCAAACAGCTTCCACTCTTCATCCTCATGAAAACTCATGTTTTAGCAAAACACCAGTCGAGAACAGAAACAGTTTATTTCAGTTTCTGGCTTTGTTTGTGCTTCATGCCATGTGCACATTGTTGCTCACATCAACCTGTAATGTTTGGGTGGTTCTCTCAAAAACCAGCTTTGACTATTTTTCTTTAAGCAGTGTGTAAGACCATCTGACATACTCTCGGTACTGTGTGTAACGGACTCACACACTTCTTCTGCAGAGTCCATAGTGAAGAATAAACTGTTTAAATTTGCTGTCATGTTTTTAACAGATGTGCAGTTCTTACATGAGTCCTTTTTTACTTTAATGTATTTTGTATTTGCTTTATTTAAAACCTATTTGCATAAAAACATTTAAAAATCTACATTGATCTTTGTGTCATTATGACTTTCTTTGTCAGAGTCATGTATTTTTAAAAAACAAACAAACTTTAAATATCTGCAGTCACACTTTTCTGTATTCAGAATGCATTTAGGTTGGGTTATAATTTGGATGAGAGGATTTATAATTTGATTACAGTTAGAGATTAGATTCTACCGAAGCAGAAGTGCAAAAACACTGACCTGTGGGCCTCTTCTCACTGTCTGGGTGTGGCATTAACTGTCATCACTTTTGGTCTTGTGAGCATCCAGGTGTTATTTGACATGAGCTGAACTGGCAGCGATCTCCATTCCTGTCACTCACTGCTTTCTATCTCTCCACCCATGTTTTATCTGTGCTCACCTGCTCTGCATCACTCTGTCACAGGCCATGGGAAGGAAACTGCAAAGCATGCACTGCCCTGTTGTCACTGCCAAAGTTAATTAACAAACAAAAGCACAAACAGGGAGGTATTGGAGCCACAGAATCACATCTAAAAGCAGAATTTCTTTGAATGATGTCTCAATTTTTACAGGCTAATATTTTTATTCTATCTTTGCATCATTTCCTGTAAATTTCTTTATCTTTACCTTCACAGTTACACACTTGAATGTCACCGTCTTACACCCACAGTCTGACTGACTCACTTTTCACCTGTCACTTCTCATTATGTTTTAGGAAACCATCTTGCCCTCAGCAGGGGTGGATCTGCCTTTCTCTCTTTACCTGTCTGCATGTCTGAATCAGTAGATCTCTCTTAGAGAAACTGATTTCCAGAGATGTAACGTCGGCATGCTAACTTTTCTCTAACCTGAAAATAAGGCTTTGTATCCATGGATGCTTCCAACAGTGTGTCTGCGCTGTGGTACAGGACGTCCAAGCCGCTGGGGAAGGTAAGGCGACGTCTCCAAGACCTCCGCATCCCTTCCTCCTCCTATGATTTCATATCTAGCAGCTCCACAGTGGACCTGAGCCACAACGAGAGCGCTCGTCTTGCAGCGGACTGTCTGCTCAGCCGGGGCTTGGAGGATTACCACGAGGTGTTGAGAGCAGAGGGAGAAGTGGACTTTCTGTCAGAGCCAGAGAAGAATTACATCCTGAAGAATGGGAGGGATAGTCACACAGGCTAGAAATATTTCTGTACATCTTCAATGTTCCCATTATCACAGGTTGTTGCCTGGTTGAGTTGCTTTAAATGGTTTTCTGTCTCATGCAGATGATCCTAGTGAGCAGCATGATGATGGCAAAGAGTTGGAGAGTTTATCTGCTGGCTCAAACTCTCCCGCACAGTGCTCTGAAGTGTCAGCAGACAGTGACTGTACTCTGACAGAGTCAGGTCAGTGTCAGCTGAAAGGTACTAATGGAGTACTAAATATTTTGTAAAAGTGTTTAAATCCTCTGTAGGTCATTGCACTTTTTGGGGGCAATGTATAATTGAGCTTTCTGTTGCAATTCACTGCTGTTTACTGTTTTCTTTTGCTCCTTTTTATTAGATGTGAAATCGAGCGGTCCTGTGTTGGTTAAACAGATGATTCACGTATTCTTCCCCTCAGACTGCAGGGCAGCTGGCATGAAAGACCTGGTTAGGCAGTTCATCAGAAAGGCTAAACTGGTATGGCTGGAGGTGTCTGTGTGTTTCTTTGTGTATGTTTGTACATGTAAAAAGGAATATACCATGCATACCCGCGCATGTGAAATAAAAATCCAGTGCTGGATCGTGTGAGCTGAGGCAGTGTGAGTGATCTCTGTCACTGCAGGTGTTTGGTAAAGTGATTCCTCAATAACTCATAACCACGTGTCTATAGGCCCTGGCTATAGTGGTGGACAGCTTTAGTGACGTGGAGCTGCTTTGCGATCTTCTGGAGGCGAGCAAGAAGAGAAACGTGTCTGTACATCTGCTGTTGGACCAGCTGAACCTGAACCTGTTTGTTAGCATGTGGCAGGACCTCAAACTCGACAGTAAAAACTTTCCTGTGAGTCCACTCGTCATTCGCTTTCTCACTACCTTCAAATTGCAGCACTATTCTGAAGAAATCAAGAGTAAAAACGTTAAGTATCCATATACATGCTTTATATCTTGTTCTTTTTTATCTTGTAACCATGCCACCTTAAATCAAGCCTGGCAGAGAACCACAGTATCTCTGATGCAACAGTACAGCACAAGCAAACACTGTACATGGAAAGCACCTTCACCGGGCTTTATATGATGACCATGCTGTTTTGTTTTTTGTCTAATGTGATGTTTTTTTCTTTTGTGAGCCAGCAATTGATCTTTAAGGGACTTTTCCTAAAACACGCTGCTGCCACTGGATCATGTAACAAAAATGGCCCATCCCTGTTGTTCTAGGATGGGCCATTTTAACTCAGTAATCTGTAGTCTGGGCAGGTACCACAATTATCACTTCCAAATTAGTTTTTTTTTCTTAGCCCTGGAGGTTGCTGCTTAAAAGACTGCTTATGACAATCAGTAAACAAATGATATGTTTGTCAAGATAAATATCTATATCCATCAATGATACAGCAATAAAAATACAAATGCTACAGTTTGTGTTAAATAATTGTGTGTGTGCACAGAAACTGTCAGTACACAGCGTCTATGGACAGACCTACTGTGCAAAGACAGGCAGGAAGCTGAAAGGTCAGATTGCAGAGAGTTTTATCATCAGTGACTGGACTGAGGTGCTGACTGGTTCATACAGGTATAAACATGCAGGAACATCATCATTATCAACAATTTATGTATGAATTCTCTTTAATTTTCTGTTGTACAATTAGTAACCGTGTGTGTGTGTGTGTGTGTGTGTTCCCTTCAGCTTCTCCTGGTTGTCCTGGCAGGTCCATCGGAGTCTTGCTGTTCTGTTAAAGGGCAGCGCAGTCACATGTTTCCTGCAGGAATTTCACAGGCTGCACTCCAGCTCCAAACCCGTCACCGGCTTTGTCACCTTTATCACTGTGCCCCACACTCTTTGCCGACACGCCACATCACATGCGGCCCTTCATAGCAATACTGGTATCAATAAGCAGGCATCAAACCAGACAGGTCTTCAGTGGGATTGGAATAAAGATGCTGAAAACACTCAGACAAAAGCAGCTGGGACAGTTCTACATAAACCCCAGAGCCCAGCACTGGTGAGCAGCTGGGGGGATAACCAACCTCAGCACAGAGCAGACACTGGTACACAAATCCAAAGAAAACCTCTGCAGCTGTACCCGAAGCCTTTGATTCAACCAGAAATGGAGCGTAAGGTGCAGAGTAAATCTGTGGAAAAGCCCAAATATACAATGGAATCTGGACACACAATGCATAATGAAAAAGAGAAGAGCAAATACCAGATTCAGAGTCACTTAAACCTGCCTGATCATACCCACTACATCAGCACTACAGCTGAAAAGAATGCAGCGATTCAAGAGTCAGACCCTCTGCACACTGTGTCCCCGGCACACAGACAGCACAGGACTGTACTCTGTGAAACTACTTTGAAGAATTCAAATCTTGATCCTGCAGACGTGGCTACCGAAGGGCTCTTCTTTCAGCAGAGGAACAGAAACACAAACCCTCTGAGGACTGCTGCAGACCTGAACACACAGAGAGGACAGTGGAGCTCCTCACACAGTTTCAATCCCAAACTCCATCCTCCTCCTACAACACAACACAAACAAGCAAACACCACTCATCAGTTTCTTTTTACACCTCTAAGAGGACACACACCTGGTGTGCAAACCAAATTCTCCTATCTAGAAACCAGGAGGCAGGCTCAGCCACAGAGGTACTGCCAGCCCCAGCTCCAACCACAAACTATCAAAGAGCCTCCAGCTTCAACAGGAGCTCGTCTCAGGCCTCAGCTTCAGAAAGACCCAAAGCTCTTTCTTCCAGGTTCAGCAGCCCAGATTAATCTTCAGTCCCACGCTTTCCAGCAGCCTAATCCCCTTCGGAGGCTAAACTGGAGCCCCCAGAATCATCCTATGGAGCGTCACAGCTCCTTCAGGACCCCCCACAGGATGGGACAGATGACTGACTGGGGGCCTTTACAGAGCAGCATGAATACACCACTGAGAAGAAGCAAGAGTATGAACGAGAGACAGACAGCAGGGTTCAGTCTAAACAGAACGTTTAGCTAACTCTATATTGGTCACATTTATCCACTCACAGACACACAGGAGCTGCAGCTATAAAAACAACACAATATCCTCATAAGTTTCACTGAGCTTGTGTGATATTTTAATGTAAACCTCTTGAAATTATACTAGACCAAGAGATAAGCTTATTATTGCTATAAGTCCAGCAGCTGTATCGGAGTTAATCTGTTGCCACTAACGTGAAGAGAACAAAAAACAAGCCTACACTGTCCTGAGAGATTTTATTATCTGCATAATGCTCCAAACAGCTCGTCTGATACAAACAGCATCTGAAACATTACTTTTTTTTTATCAGAAATATATAAATACTGTGTTGAAACTAACAACCATAAGCAACATGTGAAGCAGAACATGAAGCAGTTAAAATAATTCACTATTTCATGGTTTAATGCAAAAAAGAGTCACTATTTGAATAGTTATTGAAATAGTGATGGTTTAGTCACTATGCTCTTTGTCTGAACCATCTTCACCTGGTTCTTCACTTCCTGTTTGTGTGCGCCTTTGTAAACAGTCAACACTGCAGCATGTGGATATTGTGTTTCATGCTGCTGCCCGTCAGTCTCTAACACGCCTGTCAGTAAGATCTTGTCCCACCAGCGCTGTCTGAAGCTGTGCAAAGAGACACTGGTCAGGCTCTCCCCATCCTGGTAGTCCTCCCTCATCTTCTCTGGGATCAGGTCCTCTGACATCACCAAGATCAAAGAGAGAAAAACTGTTGGTTTATAAAAAGGAGCCAATTTAATCCAAACTGTCTGGGAATTTAAGCCTTGTGACAAGAGCAACTTTACATACAAAAAAACTGAAAAATTACATTTTGTTTAAAGACAAATTAAATGACAAAATAAAGGCGAAAGAAAATTTGTCAAGTTCTTCTTAACTGTCAATAAAAACACACAATGTAACACACTGCTGACTATATCTGTGCACTTTTGGCTGTGTGAAATGAAACGACAGAAATGTCCTTTTTAATGAGACGACTTGTTGGGTAGGAAATATGGAAATGAGCAAACTAGGATCAAGACTCGGGGAAATATTCAAACACTGATGCTGCTGATAAAAATGTAAACTGATGGTCATGAATGGACACTTGTTTATCAGCAATAAAAGTACCAGTTAACTAAGCTGGATATTTGATGTCAGAAAGCACAGACTAAATTGAGTGAGTGACAGTACCTGATAGTTTCCTTGTCTCACAGCCTGCTCACCTCTGAACTTGTAAACTTTCTGCTTCTCCAGAGAATCTTCAGTATCCAGAGCAGCACTGTCACAAAACCACTGCAGAGAGGAACAACTTTACTACACAGCACAAAGCTGTTAGAGGATGCTGCTCAGTCAGTCACTGCCAGTGAAGTGCATGTCCTTACTTTTGCCATGATGCAGCAGCTACTCAGCTTCCTTAATGAAGGAGTTACTGTGTTCACAAAGTTGGGTCTCCAAATCACCCATCCACCAGGTGGCGTGATGATGTGGTGAGGTGAAAAAAGAATGAATTGACAAACATTTGTGCTCCATTTGCAGTTTTATTTTTACAACAGGTTCACACATGACAGACATGAATAAATCATGTTTTAAATTAAGGGAAAAAATAGCTCTAATTATCGCTTTTCACATAATCATCATATCAAAATACATGCAGCAGAAGCTTGTCCTAAATGTAACTTCAGACACACAAAGGAGGCAGTGAAGACAGTTAAGTAGGCTGTAGAAGATTGTTAAAAAATAAACAATAACATGTTTATAATAGAAAAGTTCTGCTTAATTTCACCACTGTTTATCTTCCTGCTACACTGAGCCTGAACCCATCACCTTTGATTTATTAGAGGAAAGTTTGCTACAACCCAACAAGCCACTACTGACACCTGTCTAACTGAATAAACAAAACCAATCCATGGATCTTCTTACACTGCACAGATGAAATTATATTTATCATAAACAGACTTCTTGTACCACAAATGGTTCCCACTTGTATTCATGGCACCGTTCATGCCGCAGACTGCTGTTCTTGTGTCGTCTGGAGCCCACTGATCAAAAAATACACACTGATCGTTGACCCAGATCCAGAAGCCGAAACCACAGATGTAGTGAAGATCCAACCAGACAAAGGGAGTGTCAGCCTTCTGAGCCTCCAACCCAACCCAGCCCTGAGTCTCTTCATCAAGGATGGAAACCAGATCCATGTGTTCCTCTCTGCAGTGGTACAGGGCGTCTGCCCATGTCTTGTTCTCTTTAATCAGTTTAAAGGGCTTTGAAAGGAAAAACATCAAAAACATGAAACTTAGAAGCATCAAACCAAACAGTGTTTCTGAGTGTCTAACATGCTGCGTTGATTCAAGCACATAATTCTTACTGTCAACATTTACACATTTATATTGACTCTACTGACTGACCAGTTAACTTAGTGGGTAAGAATGTTTTATTGTACCTTTTTTTATGCCTTTTATCGTCACCTCACACAGAATTAAAAACCCTGTTGTGTTTTTGTACACAGTTACATAACGCCCCCGCTTTGGTCCATTTTCACAGTTAAATGTTTTATTTTCTCCTCTAGTAGTTGTGTTGATTGTTGCACACCTGTGATAAAAGACAAAAGGTTGGACAGATGTACAGAAAGAGTTTCTGGCTCTGTTTGATTAAATCATGCTGTAAACAGTGGAGACAGTCGAACAGCTGGATAATAAATGTGAGCTGCTGTCTGAGAACATTTTAAAAAGAAGGAAAACACCTACAAATAAACAACAAAGGAAAATGAGAATAAATAAAGATTTTATATTCTTCACATATACTTGATTATTACCCAAAACTACATCACACCATATTAGACCTCCTATTTCATCTGATACAGGGCTATCTGTATTACTGGGTTTAAAGACATTTAAGTGTTTGGTTGAATTTTATGTTTGACAACATTTTTCTCTATTCAGTTCTTGTTTTCTCACTTTAATGTGATAGAAAATGTTGAAAATATTTTCCTCATTTGCTTTTGTTTTGCTTGTCTGCAGGTGTTTTCTAACTTGTACATCATCAGCCTCTCAGTATATCAGCTGTGACATCTATCATTTACATTCAATCAGCAAAATCAAACCACAGAGGTTTCTCTACAGTCACTGTGACATACAAATTTCACTACAAGCATTACAATCAAAGTGTTTTAGAACCAGAAAAAACTCCAATATTTTGTTCTTGGTTATTAAAATCCTTGAAATTATTCATGGACACCATCTAAAAATATTGGACTGACTGAGAACAGAATGATTCAAAGTAAGATGAAGGTATTACTCAGTGGTGTCAGCAGCATTTCTCTCAGATGAGTTCCCGATGAGGATCCGAGCGCCTCTTAGATCAATATTGTATTGATTTGTGTTGTAAATTGTGATGCAGGAAATTTCAAATAGACCCAATAAGTCAACTTTCCACCAGGAGTTGGTCTCTTGTGCAGTGTGAGCAGATATCAAGATATTCCCATCCAAAGCTCTGTCAGCACTGAATTTGAAACCATGCTGATCTGTGTAGACTGAAGACTGAAATGCCACTTTGTCATCCAGTTTGATAGTTTCCCAGCCTGGACTACATCCTGATGATGTAACAGAAAGTAAAGTTAAAAAATAAAAAAAAGCAATGTCAGTGGTAATAATACTTCAGAAATGGGCAATAGAAAATGGTCAGTGACTATGCAATCCCCAAAATTTGCTAGCATGATGTCAAGGCAGAATGGGTACAAGCAACTTTTTTTTTTGCCGATGCCATGATGCTGCCTTGACCATATCAAAAACCGCTACTGCACACACACACACATGCAGATTATTCCCAAGCAGCATCACTACATTATATTCCAGTTAATGTTGAATAGTTATGCCGTTAGCCAGTGTTGGGGAGTAACGGAATACATGTACCGCCGTTACGTATTTAAAATACAAAATATGAGTAACTATATTCCGTTACAGTTACCGTTTAAAAAGGTGGTATTTAGAATACAGTTACTTTGTTGAAATAAATGGATTACACGACGGTATTTTCCTGTTTCATATTGTCACGGGTCAGGACTGTTTGGGTTTTGTTTGACAGCTACGTTCTGTTGTTCCAGGCGGCAGCATTAAGGTTGCCATGGTTACAGGGCGACGCACGCTCTCTCTGACTGTGTGTTTCCTGGGTGAGAAAGCGCCTTTTTGTTGTTGTTGTTGTGCTAAGCTAATAGGCAGAATGCTACAGGCATAGCCCTAAAGAATGTAGCATCATAGGCAGTGTAGTCCGTGCTGCAGGGAGAATGGACTGCCATAGCCCGGCACTCACAGACACATAACGGGTATGATACTCGTTATTTGTCTGTGAGCGCGAGTAGGGAGAAGAGGGAGAATTGAAAAGTACGAGTTGTCATCGAGCAGAAACGGGAGCTGGAAGCATGTAAATATAATAATAACCACTGCAGCCAAGAAGAGTGCCTGACGAGCCCAGTTGTAAGTAAGCTATTAAGACTCGACTGTACACCGTGTTCGTGTTTTCCTCCGAAACAATAAGTTCCGTTGCAGCAGCCTTTCAACGCCTCTCTCTGTCGCAAACTTGACCCAGACAACAAAGTAAAGCTATTTTTCGGCTACGAACCCCACACGGAACCCGACGTATTAGCCAGAGGTCCCTTTACTACGGTTCGGAACCTTCCCAACACTGCCTTTAGCGAATAAAAATTCATCAGAATTAATGAAATTTTATAATTTGACTCTAAAAACATCCCGAAGGATGACCCAGTTTAATATAATCCACTCACACCCACACACCAATGACTGCATGTTTATAATCACAGGGATCATGTATCCTAATAAAAGAATTCAATATAAATTTAAATTTATAGCATATATTTATACAGATATTTGTAATATTGCTTTGGTCCAACAGAAAATCCCCACATGAAACATTTTTCCACAGATGCGACGTCTACTGTGATGCATAAATTAATGAATTGAAAAATAGAATATTATTTCCTTTATAAATGAGTATATTCAGAACAGAAGTACCATCATACTTTTCGATATAACCTGAAGAAACTGATTAGAAATGCACTCTTACCTGGATCCTGTTGAGTTGATCTTCCTGTGAAGTGTCAGAGAACGATGTAAGAATGAGTGAATTACTACTTTTTCATTCTTTATAACGATCATTGAAACATCACTGTGCCAGGCTGGAACATCAAATGATCCACTTACCAATCAAAGTGATGAACAACAGACTCCACAGCATCTTTACTTTAGACTCTTTGCACAAATGTGTCCTCTAATAAGAGAAAGAAAAGACTTCTACCCTCACTCTAGAGTTTTCTGTAGACACACTGATGTTGATATGATCCCCCGCTCTGAGTCAGAACTGGATTTGTGTTTCTGTCACTTCCCTCATAGCTGCCAACATGAAAATATTCATTTCTCCTGTTTACACTCAGAGTGAGGCTTTTACGTTCAGTAGGCAAAGCATTCCCAGACTTTTACATCTGATTTGCAGATGTGAACATAGCGTGATTGTTATGATCACCATGTTCATCCTACACTGTGTGTCTATCCAAGTAGCAGTACAAGCATGTAACATGTAACTTTCTAAATACAGTGTGAGGATTAGAGATATATTTTACTGCTATTGTTAATAATCATCATCATTACAATTGCACTAATAACATAATCTACAGCATTGATATTGCATTCAGATGTTTAAACATATTGGTACCCAATTAGCCTTTATTACAGGTGCAGTGATAACCACGTTAAACTGTTGAGTTGAATCAATAATCTTAAATGCTTCTGAATGCTTGTTATAATCTTAAATGTGTACGTGCTGGCCTTCTGTCTGGTGGAAAAGGTTACAAGTTAGTGGGTGAGGTGAGAGGTGAAACTGAGTGCATTTCATGCTGACACACACTCACACAGTAGATAGACTCATTTATAGGTGAGAGGTTAGTCATGTTTGCTTGCAAATGCAAAATTGTCTCTGCAAAAAGAGGAACAGTTTCTTGCTTTCTCTGCAAAAAGAGGAACAGTTTCTTGCAGGGTGTGGGTCTGGTGTTCCAGACGAGAAGTGAAAGTCAGAAGGCTGACAGGAAGCATCCGCCGTGGAGACGGAGACAATGTTATTTTTAAACTGTGTTAAGAGTCATTGTGATTTTGAATCCTATCTATGTATGACCTGTATCTGAGTGACGTTTAAGGGGCGTCAGTAAATTTAAGCCCAGAAGGTATAAAACACCTGCTTATGCTCTGTAAGTCGGGGATCGGCGCTGTCTGCGTACAGCGGCGGTCTCCCCACGCATGTCATTAAAATCATCGTTTGACTCCACCCGGCCGGATCAGTGTTGTTATTTTGAAAGTAGATTACCTGCTGTACCCCTCCTCAATATTGAACCCAACAACAGAAAGTTACATGTTTTTGAAACTAGATGCTAAGTGGGAGATGAAGAACAAGAAATTGTTTATTGCTAAAGCAAAACTTGTCACAGACCACCAGGGGGCTCCACTCACACCCAGCGACAAGGGTAATGTTTTCGGGTTGTTGGAGGTTTTTGCCACCTTGTGAGTTGAGTTGTGTGAAGCCCAAATTAAAGTTGGAGTAACATATTAAACCCGATTCTTTTATCCCCTGAACTGAACAGAGAAAACCCGACTCAGTGTGGTCAAAATAATTATTATTTTTATTCAAGAATTATTTCCGAAAAGGGATGTGCTCAGGCAAAATTCTGAGCAAATCTAAAGCATTACAAGCCAAATGCGTATAATATAGTTCTGTCATACGTCACACACAGTTTTGATCAAAACAACTCTGCAGTACCCTCTGCCTAGTTTCACTTCCTGTCTACTTGTTCCTTTGCAACGGTGCACAAAGCGTGCAGAGTTTCCTGTCTTACACAGTACTCTGTGACCTTTAGCTCACATTATAACTCAAACTGGCCTCTATAAAACAATATAAACCAAAAATAAGCACTAAGAATATATATTTACATTTCCCCCTTTTGGTCTTTCCTAAAGAAAGACGACATAATTCCTGATTTATCCCATTAAGTTTACTTGCATGTGAGAATGATAGCTGAGAATTTAACCAAAGAAATCACACTAAACAAAATGAAACCTTTCCCAACCATATATGTCATCCGTCCCCTCAATGGGTTGTGTATTTTCATTGTTCCCTTATTATTGTGGCCTAATTACTTCTATCCACAACAAATAAATCAAACAAATAAGTCAAGCTGTCTTACCTTACTCCCTACACCCCCTTTTCACCCAGCATCCCAGTTTAAACCCACTTCTGACTTTCCTCACTGCTCACGGTAAAATCCAAACAGATATAATTAGCTTTTCCTAGTAAAAAGGTCCTAGATTACTTTTGTCAATCTGTGGAAACAGTCTCTATAGAGTTAACCCGTTTCCTCTTTAAAATTACTCCTGGTTTCTAAGCACACAACTTACAGTTCACTTAATTGTCCCTTTGTCCCCCTTTAACGGGTAGACCATATCCGGCATGACCACTGTGTTTGGGCAATTGACATAACATAAAAATCATATAAACTATTACTAAAGCTACTCCTCCCATTACTCTTCATTACTTTGTGCTCACACTATAACCTCTGTCTAACGAGCTTTTGACCTTCTATACAATCTAAACAACTAATTTTCTGGAACGGGCGATTCTCTGAGCTCTATGGTTCTTTTTGGTCCCCCTCTCTTGGCCAGATCCGTTCAGTCTGGTGCTTCCTGGATTCTCGCCAACCCCTTCGTGGTTTTGCTGTGGTTCTGGAATCTGCTCCTTCTTCTGTAAAGGACAGAAAAGGCAAACAGCTCTCTCTGCGACGCCTCAATAATCTAATATGTTCATCCATTGTTCTTTCAGTTATTCAAAGAAATCAAACAGAAATCAAACATTTTCAATCTTAACATCTTCCCTTTTTTCACAAAAGCATGTTTCATTCTGCCTGCTGTCCCACAGTTTCCCCCTCAGTGTGGTACTCAGCTTCTCAGGAACACAGGCATTTTATCTTCTACACAGGATTCATTTTATTTCAATCAGTTAAGCTTAAACATGAAAACAATTATTTATGCGTAAGTTTTACCGTACCTAAATTATCAAAGACCCAAAAAGTCATACACTGATCATATAATCCATTGTTTCAAATTAAACCTAAAATTCCCCCTTTTTGACACATTCTCATGTGTCAAAGAATGAAAAGGCTTCACCGCATCTAGGGAATTAAAAGAAAAAGGTTAGTCATATTATTTCTCAGAACACCTCAGCAATTCTCCTCTTGAGTATATTTGCTCCAGACCTGCAAACCTGTGTTAAGAAATGAAATCAGTTTTGATTATCATGTCAAATCTGTTGAACTCCTGGCTCCACCCAGAGCCTGCATCTGCAGAACTACCTAGAAACAAAACACGTGTGTTAACATGAACTTCACATTTGAAAACTCCATTTTTATTTTTATTTATTTATTTATTACTTTGTTCTTGTTTTCCTGCAATACCAAGTCCTATTGCATGCTCCTACCGGTTGTGCTCTCTTTTTTAATAATTTACTATTTTAAAGGAAAAAAACCTCGGTCACTTGGACCAGTGTTTGTTATTCCATAACTGTATTTTGAATTTGACAAATCTACCCTTCCTCTATGTAACTCATAAATATCGTTTTGGTTCTGACTATTTTCCTCTATAAAATTTAATTGACTTCTACAGTAGCCATCTTTTGTTAATGGTAACCTGAGTGATATCAAACATTTTCCTAAAGCAAACATCAGCAACCCAAAATTAGCAACCAAAGGATTAAGTCTTTGGCTCCACACTCTCATATGAACCTACAGTCTCCCCCTCCGGTCTCTCTTATCCTCCTGCTCCTGCCAAAAGCAAAACAAAGCAAAGCATCCATCCTTTTCTTACCGACATGGTGAATTGTTTGTCAACATTTACTCATCCTAACGTTGGTCCGGTCTTTGTCTCAGTGTCAAGTCAGTCAACACTTTAGTCCCCATCGTCAGTCCAGTCACACGCATTCATGCACACGCACTCACCCGCATTCACACGAGATATTGCTGATAATAGAGTCCTGCGTGCAACCTATTCCAGTCTCCATCACCAGCAAGGTCACGTCATCATTTTTAAAAGAATAAACAATTGTTTATGATTTTGGATTGGATTGACTCGCTGCAATCCTTTTAGACAGGGACTCACACTCTGATCGGGTCCCCACAAGCAGCCTTCTTCTCAGTCCATTGTAATCTGGAAAAGCTCACCTTATATTTGCTCAAAAAAAATGTTTTACAGCGCTGCTAATTCAATCTTGCAGGCCTCTTCACTCAAACAATCTGTGGCTGTTAACCAAGGTCCCAAGTCTTGCAAGTGGCTAACTGAGATACCCTGACGCTGCAGGACCTTGCCACGCGTCTGCAGCAAACCGGGGGTTCTCCCCCCCTGAACTTGTGTGCACTCCTAGGGATCGCCCTCCCCGTCCTAACCACCAGTCCTCTAACCACCAGTTTACTGATGTCCAGTCCCAGCCTTCTGACCAAAAGGGACTCCAACCCTGAAACAAATGCCCAATTACCTACACTAATCTCTTTTCTCTTGGCTGAGACAACACAATTAACACACAACACAAATTCACCCCAACATTAACAACAATAAACTTTCATCAAATATTTCCCCAGACTTTACTTTTATTGTCACAAATTATCCCAAAATCACCACGGACATGTCACCAGAAAATCTACTGAACAGATTTTATCATTTAGTTTAATTTCACCACTACTGAGCCAAATTAACGGTTAAGATCGTCAACTCGGTGAACAGATAATTTAGAATTCATCCAATATGCACACTTTGCTTTTTTTAACAGGTGGTGCTTATCTTTAAATCTTATTGGACCGGTTCTCTGTTCGCCTCATTTCACGATCCCACCTTGGGCCAAATTTGTCCTCTCCATTGTAAAGGGAACCAGGCAGAAACACCAAATATTAAACCCGATTCTTTTATCCCCTGAACTGAACAGAGAAAACCCGACTCAGTGTGGTCAAAAATAATTATTATTTTTATTCAAGCATTACTTTCCGGAAAGGGATGTGCTCAGGCAAAATTCTGAGCAAATCTAAAGCATTACAAGCCAAATGCGTATAATATAGTTCTGTCATACGTCACACAGTTTTGATCAAAACAACTCTGCAGTACCCTCTGCCTAGTTTCACTTCCTGTCTACCCGTTCTTTTGCAACGGTGCACAAAGTGTGCAGAGTTTCCTGTCTTACACAGTACTCTGTGACCTTTAGCTCACATTATAACTCAAAGTGGCCTCTATAAAACAATATAAACAAAAATAAGCACTAAGAATATATATTTATTCCGTAACAAACACTATGGCATCATTTTTGTGCCTCTATTCTGAGCGCACTTAAAAATAATAAAAAAAAAAAACACTAATTAAAAATTGCAAGCATAAATGTTGCATTTTGAGGAGAAAATTATTTTGAGCAAAGAGAAGTTTAATTTGAGCAAACAAAATTCACTTCAACAAAATTCAATTCATTAATGAATGCGCCCCAATGCTAGGCGATCAATAAATGCGGTTTTCTATGCGCTTGCCTGCCACACTGACCTTTTTCCAGAGGGAAAATTTATTCTTTCCGTAAACCTGAAAATGCTCTTGCTTTTCCGGACAGCTTGAGTTAATATGAAGTTCACAGACAGCAATTCGGGGAATAAGACTAGTATTCCTATGGCATTTAAGTACTCTATATATTCTCCAAATTAAGGGTACCTTGCTGATGCTAAGTTGTAACGGAACTTAATGGTGCACAAATAATAAGGAATGACTTAAATGTTCCCCCAGGGCTCTAGATTGCGACCAATTTGATCGCAAATGCGACCAAATTTTTCAGTGGTGCGACTAAAAAAATAATAATAATTTGGTCGCACCTGTGCTGTGCGACCAACTGTTCGGGTAACAAAACAAAACAAAAATCTCTGCAACTCTCCGTGTGGTCAACAACAGACACCCATTATGCCCCTATCGTGGACTAAACCAATCAGAGATAGTCAGGGGCGGGACCTATCTGATTAGCCGTGGTCCAGTTGAAAGTGCAGGTGGAAGAGAGAGGTGAGTAGCTTGAATAAAGCGATATCAATTCATTAACGGATTCCACACAAAGACGTAAACACAGAGCGGACCCGACGCATCAGAATCAGCTTAGTCTTTCTCGGCTTTCTCACCCAACGGCCCGTACACGGACACGCTGTTGGAGCTCAGTGAATCTGATGCGTCGGGTCCGCTCTGTGTTTACGTCTTTTTGCGCTGATTCTGAGCTGCAGGTTTTGTCTCTCTCCAACCAAAATTCGCCGAGCCAGCAGCAAAAGAAGCAACAAACTACGCTTCACATTTGATCAATGTCGTCATGAATTCCCTCTGAGTTTTGCCGTTTTGCTTCCACCACGATAAAAAAAAAAAAAAAAAAAAAAAAAATCACACTTCATGCACAGCTCTCTCTCTCTCTCTGTACTTCAAGAACAGTTTCCCGTCTCAAATCTCTGTTTTCTGCATTATTCATTCGCTTATTACCCACCAGTCTACCATTGTTTACAGCGCTGTCTTTTTCTTTTTTCACTTAAATGACCTCGGACAAGAAAGCCTAATTTCTGCTGTTCAATACTGAAGAAATTTAAACTTCTTAAAATTATGCAAAATTGCAGAATATTACAGAATATTTTAAGGTTATCTGCTATAAAAAGCCAGACCAGGAAAATCTCCTTCATGTTTTTCTGTGTTTTATTCTCAGTTACTTTCACACAAAGGCATCTGCTGTGATGTTCACAATTCTGATGAAGTCTCACATGTATCAGTAATTCAATTCAATTTTATTTATATAGCGCCAAATCACAACAAAAGTGATTTGGCGCTTTTGTTGGCGCTTCATAGATACAGAGAAAAACCCAACAATCATATGACCCCCTATGAGCAAGCACTTTGGCGACAGTGGGAAGGAAAAACTCCCTTTTAACAGGAAGAAACCTCCGGCAGAACCAGGCTCAGGGAGGGGCGGCCATCTGCTGCGACCGGTTGGGGTGAGAGAAGGAAGACAGGATAAAAGACATGCTGTGGAAGAGAGACAGAGATTAATAACAGATATGATTCAATACAGTACTGATAAATGATCAGAATTATAATATTTCTGACTGTCTGAGGCTAAATTGAATCGAATCAGGACTTTGAGAACCGGAATCGAATGGATTATAGAAATCAGTGATGATACCCAGCCCTAGTGAGCAGCCTAGGCCTGAGAGAAGTGGATGTAGCTGGGGGTAATAAGAAATGATGAAAAGAACTATTGATAACTTTTTTGTTAAGTTAAGGCCTGATCCGTCTGAAATTCATAGCCAGTGCTCTGACACGGTGCCATCAATCTTTGAATGCTGAAAAAGCACAGTGTATCCAGGAAACACATTATATAATAATGGATTGGATTTATATAGCGCTTTTCAAGGCACCCAAAGCGCTTTACAATGCCACTATTCATTCACTCTCGCATTCACACACTGGTGGAGGCAGCTACAGTTGTAGCCACAGCTGCCCTGGGGCAGAATGACAGAAGCGAGGCTGCCATATCACGCCATCGGCCCCTCTGGCCAACACCAGTAGGCAGTAGGGTAAAGTATCTTGCCCAAGGACACAACGACCAGGACAGAGAGCCCGGGTATCGAACCGGCGACCTTCCGGTTACAGATGTGCTTCCCAACCCCCTGAGCCGCTGCAATAAATGCACTTCCCAAGTGTTCCCTCTCCCAATGCCTTTCAGCAACAGACAGCAGCAAGCAGGTCGTCAGAGGTGGCCAAGTTGATGATTAAGTTTAACATTTTCTACAATATTGACAAAGCACTTTAAGCACAAGTTTGTTAGTTAATAATTTAGAAATGAATATTGTCTGTATGGACTTCTCTCCCCCAAAGAAAGTGCACATGTAAAACTGCGGTGTTAAGCGATGCGGTTGAAAAATTTGAGTGTGCCTAACTTTTGTGCCGGTACGCCTAAATTTTTAAAGTTAGGTGTACCGGTGCGCCTATGTCAAAAAGTTAGTCTAGAGCCCTGTCCCCGCTCTCTTATTTATTTCTTTGTTTTGGACTATAGAAGCAAAACGAGTTTAAGTTAGAAATATAAATTGATAACCAGGTTGGTTTGTTTTTCCAATAGCGTGCAGGTTATGGAGGGGAATTTTGTTTTGGGTTTTTTTTTCTGTTTTTGCCTCTCTGTCAGTGACTCTAACTCTGTTTCACAAGACCTGATCTCTTTTTTCCTTATGGATCGTAGGATTGGCTTATTTGGGGAGGGAAGGTGGGGGTTAGGGGTTTCTTCCCCTTTTCTTTTTATTATGCAAGGCTGCTCTTTCTTTTGTTTAGCTCTTTTTTGTTAATTACAATGTAATAAAATTCACCCACATTTCTTTTTATGAAAGCATATGTTTGCTCTTGTTTAGTAATGCACTTCCAGAAATGATGTCTTACACAGCATGTTACAAAAAAAATGCTTTCGTGTTGATATGACTGACCTCAAAATAATTTTCTTCATCAAAGGGCTAAATAATGTTGTAAAGACAAAAAAAAAAAAAAAACCCTCTTTCATTCTTAAAAAAGGGGGAAAAAAAACTAAATTGCTCTACTATCAGAAACTCATCTAAGCAATTTGGGACACTCAAAATTAGAGAGAAGTTGAAAAAGAGAAAAGGAGTGTCCATCCTTATTCATCTTATTCATCTACCTTTAACCATAGAAAAAGTTATAAAACACAACAAAGGATGTTACATTCGTATTTGGAGAATCTATTTCTATAGCATGTGTTTATGGTCCAAATTCTGAATATGCCTTTTTTCCCCCAACCTCCTAACCTGTCATCATCCTGGGTCACTGACCCAGCGGTGTGAGTTTATTGTTATTACTTTCTAGTTTCTTCTGATTTTGTTCTTATGGTTTGATTCTTGTGTTTAGTGTTTTATTATTCCTACCCGTGTTCTCCCCCTGTGCTCTGTTGATATCCTTGAGTTTGTGTTGTACGTGTCCATTATCTGATCACTCATTGGTAAGTATAACTATTCACCCAACTTATTTTGACCGTAATTCACACTGATGGAGGATGAATAAGTAGTCCTGTATTTACTGAGTACATCACTAAACAGTGGAATGCTTTTATGGCCACTAAAAAAGCGAAAGTAGTTAGTCTATCTTACTGTGGGAAACTGCCAAAGCCTGTCTTAGGGGTAGTATTGTATCATATACCACAGCGCAAAAAAAGGCATCAATGAAAGAACAACTCGATCACACAATACAAAAACTGGAAGTACAGTTTAAAAATCACTAGGTCCAAAACTATATTGAACTTAGAAGCAGCCTGCTCAGTTTTAAACCAATTCTTGTCCTTTAGCGGGCGACCAGCGGCGGTGGTCGGCCGCGCAACCAGTACGCTGCTGTAGGTGCCGCAGGTTCTCCTGCTTGACCAACGATTATCTTCCACGCTTTTTGATCTAAGGCGATGGTTCTTGCCTGCTCGAGGTCAAGTCGAAGGGCCGTCAAATCATCCTGGATTTGTTTCATCCATGTCTTTTTTGGTGCATTTCGATGCACCCTCCAATCGGTGGGGCGGGTCAACCAGAGTAGGCCATGGGGGAAGCGGCTCTGGTCCATTCGACAAATGTGGCCAAACCAACGGAGTCGGCGGCGCTGGATTAGGTTGCCAATCATCGGTTGGCTGCTGCAGCTGGTGAGGATGGTGTCATTCGAATGACGGTCGCGAAGGGAGACGCAGAGAACGCATCTAAGGCAACGCATTTGGAAAACTTCGAGCTTGCTCAGGTCGTGTTTGAGCATTGTCCACGTCTCCGCGCTGCAAAGTAGAATGGGCAGGATCAGGGTTCACGGCGGATCTTTGTCACCAATGAGATGTTGTTCTTCTTCCAAACGCACCAGCGCAGGGAAGCGAACGCTGCCGCTGCCTGCCCAATTCTGGAGCGTATCTCCACTGATGATGCCACTTTCTTCTCCTCGACGAGGGACCCCAGATATTTAAATTGTTGGACTTGTTTGATCTGCACACCGTCGAGGTGGACGATCGCTGGTGAGCCATCGGTGGTTAGGACTTTGGTCTCGTTGAGATTCCATTGGTTTCGAGCCAAGTTTCCCCACAAATGATCCACTTACCAATCAAAGTGATGAACAACAGACTCCACAGCATCTTTACTTTAGACTCTTTGCACAAATGTGTCCTCTAATAAGAGAAAGAAAAGACTTCTACCCTCACTCTGTAGTCACACTGATGTTGATATGATCCCCTCTCTGAGTCAGAGCTGAATTTGTGTTTCTGTCACTTCCCTCATAGCTGCCAACATGAAAATATTCATTTCTCCTGTTTACACTCAGAGTGAGGCTGTTATGTTCAGTAGGCAAAGCATTCCCAGACTTTTACATCTCATTTGCAGACGTGAACATACCATGATTGTTATAATCACCATGTTCAACTTACATTGTGTGTGCATCCAAGTAGCAGCACAAGCAAATACTTTAGTATACCAGGAAATTTACTTCACCAGTGGAGGCTGTGTGAATAAGATATATTCAGTGACATTTGGTGTACTTTAAAGAAAAAGAGCCATTATTAACAGTCAGTCATTCATTAATAAGCTGCCGAGGAAAAAACCTTTACAAGTCCATCATTGTGTCTACTTTCTGCTCTGCATTTAGTCGGGACTTCATGTTTCATGCAGAATTATTTAGAGCAAAGTGCTTCTCACACTGCAAGTATTTGTGTGTGCATGAGGGTGGGAATGCATGTTTGTGTCTGTGTGTGCGTGTATCTCTGTCTATATCTGTCAGTCCCCCCCCCCCCCCCCAGGTGTGGGGGCCAATCTCCCCCCACCACACTGGATGGTTGATGCCATGAGACGTCGGTGGTTCTGTGTCCGGGGCTGGGAGCACAGGTATGTACTGGCTCACTCTCCGTGGCTCAGTCGGGCCCATTCCGGAAGGTGACGGGTCCTCAGACCTCGGGTGGCTGAGCCCAGGCTCTGCCACAGCTGGCTGCCAGCACAGCCTGCGGGCACGTCACCGCAGTCCCCTGTACCTTCTGCACCATAGCTGATTTGTGACCCCCGTCTGGGGTTCGTCTCAGCTCTTTCAAGGTGGGTGGTGCGACTACCCCTCTGGTGGTCCTCCTTCGCTCTCACACTCTGGGGGAGCCTCTAGATGTCTAGAGCCTGGATCTCTTCCTCACCTGCTTCATGTCCTGGGGGGCATGTCTATAGGTGTGGGAAACGCACTTGTTGGAAGCCACAAACACGCTCATGCACACAGGTGCTCACAGATACACACTATATCTCTATCTATCTAGGCAGCTCTAAATAAAGAGCTACCTAGATCACTTAAAATACACAATTGAAAGCATGTGTGTATTGTTTGTGTATTTACACACAAGCACTCATATGTATTCAAATAATTTAAAAAAAAAAAAAGTTCATTTACCTCTTACTACCACACACCAAAACCGGTCGTTAGTACTTCCTGGCTTGTGTTGCCACTAGGTAACAAAAGCTCAACACTGCGCCTAGCATCCTGCTGGAGCACTTCTGTTGTGGTTTGTGCGCGCTTCGGAGTTTGTGCGCGCTTCGGAGTTTGTGCGCGCTTCGGAGTTTGTGCGCGCTTCGGAGTTTGTGTAATAAAAAAATCCTATAATACAAAAACCAACTATTTAAATTTTCAGCTTTTTCCATTTAAACAAATTTAAAGTGAAACAACACAAAACACTACAAACCACAACACAATTAAATATAAATTAAAACATGAAAAAAAATAAGATGCACATTCTCTGTCATATGGGCCTGCATGAATAAACTTTCTGAATCCTTTATTATCCCCAACTGAAAATAGTTGTGGATGATTACTATACCTTTCTAATGTGACGTTGTTGTCCCTGGCTCTGTTCCTGTGCTACTGCAAGCATAACTACCAAGCAAGCCCCTCCCCCCTCTTCCCAGCCCAAAGCACAAGGCTCGCATGCGGAGTGAAGCGCAAAAAAGGGCGAGAGAAGGAAAAAAACAAAACACAAAAAACCCACGGATCCAAAGAGTCGGTTCTAAGAGCCGTTTCGTTCGCGATCGACACATCACTAGTGTTAGGTCAGTTTGTGAGTTGAGTTGCATCTACTTTGTTTAAGTTTCTGGAAATTACTTTTTGTAGAGTTATATTTAGTTGACCTCTTTTGTTGAGTATATAATATTTTCGCACATAAAACACAATAAGATATTCTGGCAAGGGACAACAATTATTAAAATAGAACTAAAGAACAATATAAAATGTTACTACATAAAGTCCGCTAAAACTAAAAGTCCTAATAAATGGTCCGTTAAAATCGGACGCTGCTGTTTTCCCTATCTCCACCAGGTCTCACCAGCCGTCACTGAGGGACAGCAGGAGGAAAACGGCAGTCACGTTCCTTGTAAATGACCGGAACGCCTTTTAATCATTAGATGGGCGAGACTTACCCCGCGAGGGCAGAGCTCCGAACTCTACCGGTGCTATCCTAGGCCCAAGCGCGCGTCATGTGTCTCGCCCGACATCCGGCGTACTTCTGCCCGTCCCCCAGCTGCGAATCTCCCGCACCGCTGCACAATATTCCCAGTTGCCTCTCTGCAACCAACTCGATAGCGCCTTCAAGCTTCCCTCGAGAACATCCTCCGATCTCTCGGTTTCTATCGCCGCCGCCTGCCACCAGCTACTTTGCCAATCCCTCGCTCTGTCCTGCCAGGTCTCTGTGACCTGCCGGGTGTGTGCAATTAGTGATCAGGAGGGGCTGGAGTCTCTCCAGGACAAGTTAATATATACAATAAAAACATGCAATAAAATCATAAGAAACACTGTACACAAAACACTGTACATTATTAAAAAATTAAAACTAATAAAACACAGCAACACATGCAAAATAAAAACACTTAGTTAAACTTGTCCATTCCACGCCGTGACAATTATTTTTAGCTTTGTTTGGCTGCTAAAATAAAAAATTTAACAAAACCCATCTTAAAGAATTTTTTTCCTATGTCCTCTATCCCGTTGCTGCCTGGTCCCTCACATGGACCATGGCAAAGCCATAATGATCCACTTGGAAAAATTAATCCATTTGGCTTTTTTTTGGGGGGGGGGGGGGGGGGGGGGTTCAGACAATAATTCTGATTGCTACAGCACGAAGGGGACAGGGACAAAGAAAAGAAAAAAGTGCTTCTCACACGTTTGGATCTTTTGATCCAAATTTATTGGGTTTGTCCTCCAACATAGTTTTCAGTCATGTGACCGACATGACCGATAGTGGACGGTAGTGCTGCAGGACAAAAGTGTTGCTACTGGATCATCTATCCAAGGAGGAAAAACAAAGACATCAAGAGAAACTATAATTTTCTGGGACTTGTGATTCATATGTTGCCATATTCAGCTTTATTTAAATTCCTGAAAGTGACGTCTGTCCCAGAGCTCCAGTTCAGTGACATCTATTTGTATCTTGCAGAGGTTCCCTCACCTCTAACTAACTGCTGCCAGGATGAAAACTCACTGAAACAATAAGCAGGGAGTACTGAACCCAAATACCAATGAAATAGGATGATTTGGTTTCAGTCTCAGGTCTGTCACTGTGCTCATGTGTAAAAGAGCGTGAAGGAGTTGTACTGATAAAGCACACAGCTCGGTGAACATGGTGGTGTGTAGAGCCTAATTTGTGAACAAGGAGACAATATTAAACCTCATCTGGTAGTTCATTGCTTTGAGCAGAAGGTGGCGCTGCTGCATAAAATAAGGACCTGAGATTCAAACATGAAGCAGCTCCTGAGCTCAGAACTGCTTCTAGATCCGTTTTAACACATGAATCAGCCTTCAGAAGTGATAACAGGTCCACTACAGACTAACAAGTTTATCTACAATAACACAGCATATATTAGTACACTAACATTTTATTACCTGCATGTGTCCATGTCTAAAAATATTTATGATGCAGGTTGATAACTGCTGAAGTATTTTTTGCTGGGGGGAAACATATACGAGCCCCCCTGGGTCCTTCACACAAATGCACCCTGGTCATGGATGTGTAACACTCAGCTTTGTAGTGTGTCTTTACAAAAACATGACGCTCTAAAGAGCTCACTGAATTGGAGTATGGTACTGTAAAAGGATACCACCACTGCAATGAGTGAGTTTGTGAAATTCTTTCCCACCTAGATAGTATCTGAGTATTTTTATTTTCTTTTTCTTTTAGAATGAGGTGCTCTGATTTTCATGTTTGCTATTGCATAAGAGCTGTCTTTTATTCCAGTCATCTAACCAAAATGTTTTATATGAAAGTAAGTTTTCCATCCAGTAATAAATCTAAACCATATAAGTTTGATGCTGGACTTTCACTGAGAGAACTGAGGTTTGCTTAAAAAAACAAAAATCCAGGGAGAAAAAATGGAAAGTTATTAAATCAAATATATCTGCAATATATCTCTGATAGGTTTTAGATGGAGACTAAAACTATTTTCTTTGAGCATTTGGTTTCTAAATATTTCAGATTTTATTCAAAAGACATTCAAAAATGTTTTGCACTTTTTTTTCCTGAAGATGGCAGCACAGGCTGTGAAAATGATCTCAGATTTGAAATTTCTTCATGCTGTTGTTGTGATATTAAAAAATTAAACACTGGTTACAATTCATTCAAATCACAGTAACTGGTTCTTCCATTTTAGAAAGAATAGCTGCTGGTTGGTCATTTTAAATATTAAAGCAACACCTTGAAAGTCTATCCTGTCCTCAGTGGAGGCAAACTGAAGACCAAGCTTTGCCTCATCTACACCGAGGAAGTGTTCAGAGCCTGCTGTGGTGCTGTAGACCTGCTCCAGCTGAACAACCCAGGGGAAGTCTTTTCAGAGACTGTCACTCTCCCAATGATCCCATCACCACAGCCATGACTAGAGCAGAAGTTGAGCCTTAGAGCAAATGAGGACGTTTCTAAGAAACACAGTGATTCAGAGGAGACTGAATATGCTAGCCATGCCTCAGTGGAAAGGAGGCTGGTGTAGTGTTGCAGAAACAGCAGTAATGTGAGTATTATTCATTTAGTATGTAGTAAGTATTCATTTAGTATTCAGTATGTATTTCTTCATCTTTTCCACAGCTACACATGCCACTGATTTACACTAACACCCTGACTGACTCTCACTATTTACTCATCTCTTCTTATTACGTGTTAAAATACCATCTTGAACTGAGCATTATCTCTAGTCTTTGCCATGGCAGAGGGCAGTAAAATAAGGAATGACTGTTATGAACCACATAACAGGAGGGTGCAAAATGTTAGCATGCAGGGCAAACATGGAACATCACAACTGAGTGGCTGGCATAGTTCAGAGGAAGATTTGTGCCGAGTATGGCCTGGAAGTCCCAAAGTCAAAATGGGAGACATCCCCAAGGGTGCTCGAGAATGACCGAACTAAGATCCTGTGGGACTTCCAGACACAGACGGACAAACTGGTGATGGCTAACCAACCAGACATACTAGTGGTGGATTGCACCACTAAAGGCACACCGTGGGTCGTTAGTGACCTTTTATTGTGATGTTCTAATTTTATTCCAAACCTTAATTTTTCTTGGATACATCCTTCCTGATATTGACCCCTTGTTCTGTTTATTCTGGGCTCGTTCCTGTAAGATCTTTGGACTGGAAGTTTGTATGGGTAGGATAAAGGCCTTGGCGTGTATTGACTACTACACTGATAACATCTTCCCCTCCTAAAACTACAAACTTCTAAATTTTGGAAGCACTGACTTGAGATTTGTGTGACTGAAATCTCCGGCAATAATAAACAGTCCATCGGGGTGTTAGTTCTGGAGCTCACTGATCGCCCCGTACAGCTCACACATTCAGAGCACCTCCGTAGTATTAGCGCTGGGTGGGATGTACACTGCTGTGATGAGCACAGCGGTGAATTCCCGAGGTAGATAAAAAGGTCTGCATCTAAGAGTCATAAACTCTACCAATGAGCAGAAACTAGCACATTTGATCACTACACTGATAAAATCTTCCCCTCCTAAAACTACAAACTTCTAAAAAAAAACAACTATCACAGCCACTACAGACAGAAGACTGGATTTTATTTGGAGTTAGATTTTGTGCAATTTGCAAAGTAAATTGTGCGCCACAGATTTTTGAATTCGCTTCTGTGTGACTCATTTAACTATTCTCTTTCTCTTTTCCTGTTCTCATTTACATAACCTGTATTAAAAAAAAAAACTGTGTTAAAACACAGTTTAGTAAATTAAGACGCAAATTTTGTAGTCTGTATTCTGCACATTATAGTTTTAACATGGTGGACATCCGGCACCACACTATTAAGGATGCTAGAGTAAGATTGTTCTAATAAATGCACGGCTTTTCTTTTTCTAGCTCCTTATCACTTCTCCCACCAACCTTTGATTCTGACCTTGATAAAAACATCATCAAGGTTAAGCAAAAAAGAGGTTGGGAAAAAAAGATAGGAAGTACATTTGAACACACCCAAGGTAAAGAAGGAAGAGGAAACGGGTGGGAGCACAGCTGAAAATGTAAAAATAAATGGTAAGACTGGAGAAAAGCTCCACCATCTGGCCGAGGTGTTTGCATGTTCTGTCTGTGTTTGCGTGGAATCTCTCCAGGGTAGTCTGGCTTCCTCCTAAAGTCAAACACATGCATTTAGCAGGGTTAGGTTAACTGGTGATTCGAAATGAGCGATTGGTGTGAGTGTGAGAGTGAACAGCTATCAGGAACATCACTGATGAATACTTGATAAAAGAGGAGGAAACGGATCATACCCAAATCTAAATGATATATGTAATGTTTCCAAACTGTTAAAATGTGTATTGTTTGCTGATGATACCATTCTGTATTGCTCAGGTAAAAACCTAGAACAGCTTCTGACTACAGTTCAAAAGGAGTTAAATATATTAAAAAACTGGTTTGATATAAATAAGTTATCGTTAAATATAAACAAAACAAAATGTATTATTTTTGGCACTAGATAAATGAAAAATTTATCTAAAATCAGGGTTAATGGAATTGAAATTGAAAGAGTGTACGAAAATAAACTTCTTGGAGTGATAATTGATGATAAACTTAGCTGGAAGTCTAATATAAACCATTTTGTGAAAACAAAAATGTCAAAACCCATTGCTATTCTCTACAAAA